>NC_052359.1:36935114-37234823 GCF_009727055.1 Benincasa hispida
GGGGTTTGATGAAGGCTACCATAATGTGGAAGATGCCCCCTATGATGCAGAACCAGAGTCAAACTGATTATTGTTAGTTCCGATGGTGGTGATGTCAGGCCATTTGTTAGGACATTTTATATTGAGGTCTGGTCTTTCTTCTTCATACTTGTGCATGGGACTCTGGTGGGTCGTGGAGGAGCATAATGAATATTTATATTATGAAGCGCCTGCATAGGTACCAGAGCAACATCAAGAAAACCCGAGCAACCTCAATTCGAAGTCGACGACGACAACCAGCTCGAAAATCGACGACGTCCGCTTGTGGGACACATTTGATTTTGTAATTATTTTATATATAAATGAGAATATTTAATTTACATTTTTTATTTTTATGAGATATTATTGATATTTAATTTACATTTTTATTTTATGAGATATTATTTTTTAGATTTATTCTTTTTATATATTATGAATAGTAACTATTTTGACTATAGAAACTTTTAAATGTCACTGACATAAATAATAACATCAGATAGCCTAAATCTAAAAAGTTAGGTAAAAAAACTTTCAATATTCAAATTTACACATTTTAGATAATAATTGGGGAATAATCAAATCAAATCAACACTCAAAAACTTTCACATGCAAGTCTATAAATAAGATTGTATTATTGATATAAAGAACATAAAATTTTAATCACAGTAGTGAGGTAATAGTTTTAAAAGATTTACAAATAATGATCTTGGATTCCTTTTATACATTTGGTACCAAGATTTTGATGGAGTTTTTTTTTTCTTTTTTCTTTTTAAATTATAAATAATAAAAAAATATTTTTAGAAAATTATTTTATAAAAATTAAAAAAAAAAAAAAGAAAGGAAGAAAGAAAGAAGAATATGGAATGTGTAATAATTAAAAAAGAAAAAAAAGGAAAATTTATATGGATATCTCACTCTCACTCTCGCTTAAAATCTCGATCTCATTCTCAAGATCTCGCTCTTGCTCTCGCTCTCAAAATCTCGCTCTCTCTCAAATCTCGTTATCTCTCTTACTCTTCCCTCTTTCGTTCTCTCTCAATACAAAATTATTTTTAACACATCAAATAATTATGAGTGTTATGAGGAATGTCTACGGAATGAGGAAGGTCTTTCGTTCTCTCCACATCAAATAATTATGAGGAAGGTCTCCGGAATGATAATTAAACAGACTCAATAATAATGTTAGGGTAAGGTCGAGGGTTCAAAGTTCGGCGTGCAAATGCAAATGTAAAGCGAAAGGGGAAGGTCGAGGGTTCAAAATTCGACCCATCTAGGTCGAATTTTCAACCCTCGACTTATTTTTAAAAAAAATAACAACAATATTTTTACAAATAGTTTGAAAACAACAATATTTTCCTAAATAGTTTCTAAAAGGACAATATCCTTTTAATTTTACCAAAATATGTAACGCTAGATTTTTCATTTATTAAAAAACGAATAAAATAACTGATAAAGAAACGTTATGCGTTTATACATACAATAGAATGAAATCCTTAACAACATTCCTAAGTAAGAGTAAGGTACAAAATAACACTAAACAAAATAAAGTATTATATTCAACAAACAGAAAAGTAAGCATCGCATAAGTTAATTATGTGTTGAAAGGAGAATAGTACTTTGACACGAATGTTCCGACCTATATGGCCACAGAATAAAGTAAGAATATTAACATAAATTAAGGAAGGTAAACTTGCAAGCATAAAGGTAGTACAAATAATTTTAAACTAAAACCAAATCAGATAAGATGCTAAAGCACAATAGATCGAAAATAGTCAAACCAAAATCAAATCAGATTAGATCTGAAGCAAGCAAACGAAAACTAAATCAAAAGTAATGAAAATCGGGATTGAAAATCACATAGATGAAAAAGAATAACCATCATCACCGCCCTCAAAAGTAAGAACTATCCTCTCAGGAAGGAGCCTTCCCTTACCAAGCTCCCAACTGTCATAAGATCTCCTCCTACTAAGCTTTTCACGGCAGCAAGAGACATGATTTTTGGTCGTCGGAGCGACAAGGGAGGACCTCTACTTTCTCTTCATGTAGGGGTTCCATAGATCAGGATTTCATAGAAGAGAGAAGTAGATCGGACGACATTCATGGAGAAAACACACACATAGATTAAGGCTTCAAAAAGGAGAAGAAGATCGGAATAAAACGAGGCGTTCTAAGAGGAGTAGACTGACGAGGAAAGAGAGTGATTAATGCTAGTGGGGTGAAACTAGGGATTAATTTCAAAACCGTGGGAAGTGGAATGATACAACAGATGGAAAATGGGCAAGGGTTTGGATTACAAGTCGGGCTGGATTACAAGCCAACCAAACATGGGTTTGTAAGTCCATTCCATTACAAATCAATCTCATTCCAAGTGTCCAAACACACCTTAAAAGTAAATATTTAGTAAAAAAAATTGAGGTTCAAAGTGTAAATTTTCAAAGTCATGGACCAAATTGAAACAAAACTCAAATTTTGAGGGTAAAATTATAACATTTTTTAAAATTCAGGGACTAAATTCAAATCAAACTTAAATTTAAGAAATTGATATTTTAAAACCTAAAGTGCAATTAGAAACTTAATAAGTATTATTCCCTTGATTATTTTTCTCAAACAATAATTGAGATTTTGGTTGCCTATTCAATTTGCCTTTAATATTCAACTTTAATCAGCACATGAAAATCAAATTCAGCTCCAAACTATTTGGACAGATTATATCTCTTTTCTTGACTTTTTGGTATTTGTTCTCATCAAAATTAAAAAAAAATAATAAATAAAATAAAAAAGTTGCAGCCGCCAATATTGAAAGGAAAAAAAAAAAATCAAAATAACGTATTCTAGTCTTTATTTCTAATAATGAACTGGTTTTATGATACTAAAAATTGTTGGATAGAGGATCCCCTCTTCTAGTCATTTAATTCTTTCCATTTTTGTTTCTTTTCATTTTCTACTAAAAACAATGTCAGAGTTAAAAAATGAACGCAGAAGTGAATATTAAATTCTTAGAAAAGTAAAATTAAATAGTTAGTAAGTTGAGAGATTGAAATGGAAGAAATAGGAATTTGTTCAAATAAAAGAAGGATCCAATAATGCAATGGCCAATGGGGTCCAAGATTTTGACTTAAGAAAAGCTGTGAAAGGCCTAGTTATGGCGTCACGTCGTTTAATTTCAAATTCATTGCTCTTTTATCAAGCTACGCATCCATCCTATTCCTACCATTTGACTTCACGGCTTATGTGCAATTTTTATAATCGAAAAAGATAATCTTGTCAAACTCATAATAACAAATATCCATTAATAGGATGGACGTATCTTTTGATATTTTCGTAAATTAGTGAATTCGATTTTGATATTATCGATACTTACATAGAAAATTATCGGATGTTAATTTTAACACGAATATCAATATCAAGATTTATAACTTAGACAATAAAAGTAATTCAATCCATTTTTCAAATAAATTTTATAAATTTATTTATTTACTCACAAATAATTCGAAGGTCCAATATTGTCTTAACTTTTTAGAGAATTATCGAGTATTTGTTACTAGGTTGACTACAATTTTTCATCAAACAAAATGTTCTTCTAAATATCAAACATCTTGTCTGTGGTGAAGTTTTTTTTAATCTGAAAATTTCCTTCCTTATTTGTTGTAGATTTTTCTACATCATTTTCCTTGTTGTCGCCTCTATGATTATTTTACTTTTTGAATCTTTCCTAAAAAGAGTTCTGGTATATGCATGGTGCTTTTCGTTCGTGATTAGGTTAAGCAAGTCATTTTGAAAGATTGTTTAATGGCAGTCTAAAGAAACACGAAGGTGATGTTTTCATGTTTATATGGCTGCAGTTAACGTTTACTTTGAGGAAATCTCCCTAACTATATGTATGTGTATTTAAAGAAATAGAGTTTATTAGATGTTACTGAAACGATTCATGTGGTGTTGAACATACATTTAGAGGGAGCCTACATGTTTTAGTTTGGAGGATCCTAAAAGTCTACTTTTTTAAGAGCAATGTTGAAAGTTGGGGGATCTAATCACATTTAGGGAGAGCCTGAATTGAAACTAAGAGTTAGTGACATCAAAGTTTTTTCATTCCTTTTTCATTTAGAATAAAATCAATATATACAATTTAATAATGGACTAAAATCAAAATATAAAAGACTTAGATAGAAAATAAGTACAAAATATATATGGAAATATATTTACAAATCATGTATGGGAATATATTTCCCAATACCCTCTTCAAGTTGGAGCATGAGGATCACAAATGTACAACTTGTAAAAAAGATAAAAAAAATTGTTGTTTTCTTAAAACCTTCGTAAAGATATCTGCAAGTTGCTCATTAGTAGAAACATGACATGTAGCAATGAGTCGTTCTGAACTGCATCACGAGCATAAAGACAATCTACCTCAATGTGTTTTGTGCGTTCATGAAAATCTGGATTTTGAGCAATATGTAATGCGAATAGGTTGTCATAAAAACAATTTATGGCACGAGGATAGTCTACCCCAAGCTATGAAGCACAGACACAGATACGGCTACACGATACAGATACGATCGGATACGGCGATTAGTTAATTTCTAAAAAACTAAGATACGGATACGTCTAAGCTAAGGATGCATCAGTTTTTAATATATTTCTTTAATATATATATATTTCTAAAAAACAAGGATATTGATATGTTGAAGATACATTTTCTTTTTCTTTAAGAAAATCTAGGATGTAGATAAATTTAACATACAAATTAATAACAATAGCACAAAATAGAATACAAACATTGAAATATGATACAAAAAAGCAACATCTAAGATGTTGAAGTACAATAGTTAATACAATGTAATATAAAAGTATCTCATATTGCAAAGAAGAAGCAGAAGAAGATTAGAGGGAGAAGTATGAAGATAAACGAAGAACTTATTATTGAAGATATCCAAATGGTTTATTTTTTGGTGGACTTTGTGAAGACTCAAATGTGAAGATGGAGATTAGATGATTCTAGTCTAGGGTTTGATCCGTTATTTTTTTTTCCTTTTAGTTTTGGACTCGAGTAATGAGCTTTTTAAATAGGTCGCCTAATTTTAGATTGAGAAAGATTAGATGAGTTACTTGTCTTTTTTCTTAAAAGAAAAAAAAAGGTATGCATAGAAATAGATACGTCAAATCAAGTGTCAGATACGTATCTGGAAAGTATCTAGAAGTATAGATACATCAAATCGCGTGTCAGATATGTATATGGGAAGTATTTGGAAGAATCAGTATCTGATACATATCTAATATTGATTTTTTGCCTCACATGAAGTATCTGTGCTTCATAGACCCCAAGACTCCCAAGTAATGCTTTAAACCACGTGAGTTCAAATGTAATAGAAGCTATGGAGCGATATTCAACCTCGACTGATGAACGAGACACCATTGACTCCTTCTTGGTTTTTCAAGATATAAGAGAACTGCCAAGAAACGCAAGTCAACTAGTGAGAGAACAACGAGTTAGGGAACAACTTGCCCAATTGTAATCACATCAGCCTGATAGAGAGAGATCACAAATGGAATGAAGAAGAATTCCTTGACCTGGACAACTTTTTAAATAACAAACTGCATGAACTACAACATCTCAATGTTCTTGTCGTAGTGATTGCATGTATTGAGCCAAAAACTACATATGCCAAGTTAGGATGGGTAAAAGAAAAACATATGAGACATCAAACTAGACACTGATATCTTTCAAGATCTGACAACAAAGGACTAGTAGCCAGAGTGAGACAATGATTTTGCCCAATTGGAAACCTCATCGGCCTAGCTCCTAAAAGCCTTGTTTATGAAATCATGTCAAAAAGTGTACTTTCGTTAACAAATAAAAATGCCCTCTAGATTTTGTGCAACTTCAACCCCAAGAAAATATTTCAAAATGATTAAATCTTTTATGAAAACATGCACTCAAATATTTCTTAAATGAAGCAACAATGAAAGAGTCATCACTAGAGATAATTAGATCATCAACATATACAAGAACATTAAGTTAAATTCGTCCCTGATGCAATGTAAATAATGAGTAGTCGGAATAAGACTAAGGAAATCCATAATTTTTTAAGGAAGTAGCCAACTTAGTAAACCAACATCTTGGTGCTTGATGTCATACAAAGACTTTTTTAGGCAACAGACCATACTTGACGTATTACTAGTAAAACTAGGTGATAATTTTATGTTCACTTTCTCATCGGGATCACCATGAAGAAAAGCATTATGAACATCCATCTGATACAATTCTCAATTCTTTGCAGCTATAACTGCTAGAAAAGTTTGTATAGTGACCATTTTTGCCATTGGGGCAAAAGTCTCGTTATAATCTATACCTTCAACTTGATGATCGCCAAAATACAAAATGAGCCTTGAGTCTTTCAATCTCTCCATTCGCGTGATATTTGATTTTATACACCTATTTACACCCAGAGCTTTCTTGCTTGGGGGAAAGACTTCCATGACCCATGTCTGGTTAGCTTCCAAAGCATTTGTTTCTTTTTGTAGGGCGTCTTTCCAACATGCATCTTTCGTAGTTTCATTAAAATTACGAGGTTCATGTCCTCCAGTCATACTGCAAAAAAGATACAATGTCATGTATAAAATTTATCATAACTCATAAAGTGTGCAATAGAGTGTGGAGTACCTGAAGAGCTCATGGACATCGACGAACTTGGGGATGGATTCTCTTGCTGTGTAGGTTCAATAATAACATCACGAAAAGAATCGATGGGTGTTTGATTCGTAAACCTCTACTTAATTCAACCACTTTACTTACTTGGTTGTTTTCATTGTGTAATACTCTTGATGAATAAATGGTTGTGGTATAATTAGAAGTTTCACCCAATATACTATCAAAACTTTCATCCTCAACTACTCTAGGGAATCCTGCGACTTCTTCTATAAGAGCAATATCGTCAGGGGCAATACGTCAAAAGTACTTTCCAAATCATCAAAAATAGGATTAACAGTTACCACATTTTTATCAGTAGACACAGAAGTACCAAGTTCAGCATATGAAAATTTGTTCTCATCGAATCTTACATCATGTGAGACAAATATTTCTCCAGTTTCTAGATCGTATAGCTTTTAACCTTTCTTACTGTATAAATATCCAACAAACACACACTTTTGACTTCGTAAATTTTATCCCCTTTTGCTCGTTGATTATGAGCAAAACACAAGCATCTAAAAATGCATAATACACCAAAGTGTAGAGCAAAGCCAAATGGAGTTTCAAAAGGTGTTTTATTTTGCAATAAACCAGACAAGGTACGATTGATCAAATAAACTATACCCAAAACACATTCTCCCCAAAAGGTAAGAAGAAGATTTCCTAGAAACATTAAAGCACGGGCTACATTCAGTATGTGTTGATGTTTGTGCTCTACTCTCCTATTTTGTTGTAAAGTTCCACATATGAAGTTTGAAAAATAATGTCATTCTCATCAAAATAATCACGCATGCATTGAAATTATGTCCCATTATCTCCCTTCACTATTTTAACAATGTCTCAATCTGATGTTCAAACATAGAAAGAAAGGGATGGAGTAATCTAGATACTTCAGTTTTATTTCTCAACAAATAAACCCAAACAACTCTTGAAAAATCATCTACTATAGTTTAAAAAAAATCTAACAAGCATAACAGGAAGACGGTGTGTTGGTATATGGACCCCACAAATCACAATGAATAAGTTCAAATATACGACTGGCTTTGCTATCACCAACAGTTAAACCTATCACGAGTTTGTTTAATTTAAGGACACGTGACACATGCATTATTCAATTTCTTATTGACGGAGCTAGAATGAACGACAGGAATTAAATTTACGAGGATGACCATATCTCCTATGCATAGTTCAAATTCATATATTTCTAGAACATTTACTGCATGCACGGTAGGAATTCTCCAAAAATAATAGAGTCCATCCTTCTGTTTACCAATGCTAATCAAGCTCCCAGAATGTTGGTCCTGTATAGCACATAAAAAGGTGTAAACCAAACCAAACAATAAGCATCATCAATTACTTGCGACACTGATATTAAATTGCTTTGTACAGTGGTAACAAATAAAATACGTTCAAGCATGAAACCACTGGTAAGAACAACATACCCCTCCCTTGTGGCAAGTGCTTTATTTCCATTTGACAAGCTTACAGGACTTGAAATAATTACGTGTGTTTGAGTCAAAGAATTCAGATTTCTAGTTACATGACAAGATGGTCCAATAATGATAATCCACTCCATGTGTATTCGTCAACAACGTCAAGTAAACGACAAATTCTAAAATTCTGAAGAATCTGACTCGTGAAAATCTGGGAAGCTAACAACAACGTACGAAATTTCTTTGATTTCTCCAAACCAACATCCCAAGAATCAATACGATAAAACTCAGTAGGGGTGGAAATGGTTCGGTTCGATTCGATTTGGTTTTAAATTCAGTTTTGTTCTTTAAATTAAAAGTGGTTCGGTTTTACTCTTTTTTAAAAAGTATATATATATATATATATATATATTAGTTAAAAACGGTTCGGTTCGGTTTCAAATTCGGTTTTCGAAAGTGAAACCGAACCAAACCGAATTTTTCGGTTTTACTGTATTTTCGATTCGGTTCGATTCGATTTTTGCAGTTTGAATAACCACCTCTACAACTCAAACAGGCAGCGGCAACTTCAGCGAATTCCACAGAGAAAGAAATACTCACAACGGTGGGCTAATATTCTGGATATAATAAAAAAGTTAAATCACAACCATTGGTCATATTTCATGGTTCAAACAATTTGATTGCTATCAATTGGATTGCACAACATCTTCAACCATTTGTAATCAATTTGTAATCAACCGAGAGAGTGGAAAGTGAAATTGCAATTGAATAGAAATTCAATATAAAAAATTGAAATCGGTGGGAATGGTTACCAATTTTCAATAAATTGATGGTGAAGTTAAAAAAAGATAATAATAATAAAAATAAAGATTTTTAGATGAATGGCGGCTCTAGCTCTGCTAGGGTTTCAATTCGTTAGTATTGGTTGAGGTTGATACCATATTAAATTATTGACTCAAAAATTTAAGTTGATGAATAAAAATAAATCTAATTATATATCAAGATAAGACTTAACAAGTGAAAATGAATATTAAATGAAAAGAAAATATGTTTAAATACAATACATACCAATCTAGCTTTGATACCATAACAAATCATCGATTGATCCAATTTAAACTGATGAGTGGGGATAAATTTAATCATATATCATCTAATAGTTAGTTTTATGTGAATCATTGTACGAGAGTCATTATTAGGCGTGTCTAATGAATAAAAACTATGGCAATTGCTGAACTTTTATATTAGTGTGCAAGGAGACTACACTAATATCAAAATCCAGTGAGGTCTTAATTTTTTCATTTTATTCATCCCATTTGTTTGTATATATACTTTGCTTTTTAAGAAAATCAAAAGATTTAATTGGGGTTTGAGTAAATTTAGTAGGTTGTTATCAGATTTACGTACCGACGATTTTCAATTAGTATTTTAATGTAATTATAATATTTGTTTTTGTTGTGAACTTGAGGAACGAATACGAATATCAATAAAATATAATATAAAAATAAATTAAATTAAATATTATATATAAATTAACAAAATGTAAAATAGGAAGTTTCTCTAAATTCTCTACTTTCTCCAAGTTTCATGAAATTTGTCCAATATGTATCTTTCAAACCCACTAAATACCACTATTTATAGACAATTTAACAAGTAGGAGATAGATTACATGGACACTAATAATGTGTAATGTTGAAAAACATGGACAACACTTTAAAAAATGAAGGCATGACACATGCTCAATGGATACTAAGCATGAACATCTAATGGGCATCTATTATCATAATATTTATAGTTCCCCTTAGATGCCCATTATATATATGAAACATGCCTTATTAAAACCTTATTAGAAAAAACCCAATGGGAAAAAAATCCTAAGGAAGGAAAAAGTGTATATCTTTCATATAATTAATACACCTAAAAAGTATATTTACTCCATCTCATGGAAAGATTACTTGAGATCTCCGAGTCACCACATTCCAATGTTGTGCACCAGTTTTTCAAAGATTACGGTCTGTAATGCCTTTGTAAATAAGTCTGTCAGGTTATCTTTCGAACAAATTTGTTGTACAATGATGTCATCATTTTCTTGAAGATCATGAGTGGTAGAAAAGTTTTGGTGAAATATGTTTTCTTCTATCTTCTTTAATATATCCTCCTTTGATTTGAGATATGCATGTTGTCTTGTGAATTGCAATAATTTCATCATGATTTGAGGAAGTAGTCGTTATGGTCTATTTCACTGACGCCACGATACAACAGTTCTTTCACGTGTGAATAGATGTTTGAGATCTAGCTGTGTGCATAAAATAAATATCTAAAATTTGCAAAACCAACTAGATCAAAATTTAATTTATTTGAATAAAACAAACTCATATCAATCGTTCCTCGGAAATAACGGAGTATATGTTTAATCCCATTCCAATGTCTTTTTGTTGGAGAAGAACTATATTTTGCTAATAAATTTACTAAAAATGCAATATTTGGTAATGTATTATTAGTAAGATACATAAGTGCACCAATTACACTAAGATATGGTACTTCAGAACCAAGAAGTTCTTCATTATCATCTCGAGGTCAAAATATACTTTCTTCACATCTAGTGAATGAACTTCCATTGGTATGGATGTGCTTTGTCCATATAGAAACTTTTCAAAAATTTTCTTGTATAAGTTGACTGATGAACAAATATCCCATCTACTAAATGTTCAATTTGTAAGTCAAGACAACATTTTATTTTTCCGAGATCTTTCATCTCAAATTCTTTCTTAAAATATTTTATTGGCTTTGAAAGCTTTTCAAAAGTTCCAATTATATTTAAGTCATCAACATATATAGTTATAATAGCAAATCGTAACTGTGATTTCTTTATATAACACATGGACATATTGGATTGTTTTGATATCCTTTATTCAACAAATATCTACCCAGGCGATTGTACCACATTTGTCCTGACTGTTTCAATCCATATAACGATCTCTATAACTTTATTTAATACAACTCCCAGGAATTTGATTTATATGTTTTAGTTACATTAAATCCTTATGGGATTCTTATATAAATATCATTATCAAGAGATCCATATAAATATACTATGACTATATCCATAAGATGCATGTCCAGATTTTCATACACAGCCAGACCAATTAAATATCTCAATCTAATTGCATCTAGCACCAGAGAATATGTCTCTTCATAATCAATACCAGGTTTTTGTGAAAAACCTTATGCAACTAGTCTTGCTTTATATCTTGTGACCACATTATTTTCATTTCTTTTCCTCACAAATACGCATTCGACACCTTCTAGTGTTCGTACTGCTGGTCCAAAAACCTAACGTTTTGAAAATGCGTTTAGTTCTTCCTCAATTGCTTCTTTCTGCTGAAGCTAATCTTTTCTATGTCGACATTCTTCAATAGATTTTGGTTCAGAAACCTCACTTTCAGATATAATATCAAGAGCAACATTATACACAAAAATGTTGTCAATAACTACATTATTTCGATTTTATTTTTTTCCTGTCATGACATAGTTTATTGAAATTTCATTATTATTTTTAGGTATTTCGCTTTCCTCACTAGTCATGTCAAAGATTTATTCATGGGTATTTATATAATCAACCAAATCTTTTTTACTATTAATTATTTTTCTTTTTCGAGGATTTTTATCTTTGGAACCCATTGGTCTACCACGCTTCTTACGTGTTCCAAACTCATTAGTGACAACTTGATGTGTTGAGATACCAATTATCAATGGAACATTTGCAACTAGTATATGTGACTTAGTTACTTTCTTTTCATCTGTTAATGCATCTGGTAACTGATTTGCTATATTTTGAAAATGAATTATCTTTTGAACTTCAAGTTCACATTGATTATGTATAGGGGATCTAAATGAGACAATAACGATGCATTTCATGTCATTTTTTTTTCAACTTTTTAATTCCTCCCCCTAATGTTGGAAAATTTGTCTCATTAAAATGACAATAAAAAAATCGTGCAGTAAATAAATCATCTGTCAGGGGTTCAAGATATTTAATAATTGATGAGAAATCATATCTAATATATATTTTCTAACCTCATTTGAGGACCCATCTTAGTGTGTTGTGGTGTAACAATTGGAACATATATTGCACATCCAAAAATTCTTAAAAGGGAAATATTTGGCTCATGGCCATAAGCTAATTGTAATGGTTAGTACTTATTCTAAACCATTGGCCTAATACATATAAGTGACGCTTCATGCAAAATAGCATGTCCCCTTACAGATGTAGGAAGCTTAGCTCTCATAAACAATAGTCTAGTAAGTAACTATAAACGTTTTATGAATGATTCTACTAAACCATTTTTTTTTAATGAACATGAGTTATTCAACACTTATCCCAATTGACATACAATAATTATCAAAAGCTTGGGATGTAAATTTACCAACATTATCAAGACGAATGATCTTAATTATATAATTAGGAAATTGTGCTCTTAACTGTGAAACCCGGATTTCCATTATTCCTACTTAAGCAGGTGGTTAAGGAAATTAACTAAGTAAAAGTTAAATTCTATGTTGAAGCGAAGGAAAATTTCTAGGTGTTAAATAGATTTTCCTTGAGTAGTTTTGAGTTAAACTTAAATTGATGAAAAATTGACTAAGTGTTGGACTAGAAATTGTTATGCATTGGCCACAAGATCTTGGAGAGATTACTTGGGCAAAGGGAGAATTAGAAGTAAGAGTAACACATGCCTTGGAGGTTAGACCAATGCATTGGACTCATTGGATGCGTTAGTGGTAGTATGCGTGGGTGAAGGAAGGAAGTTGAAGGGATGCGTTGGAAGGGTTGATTGGTGATGGCATGCAGTTGAAGAAAGGCAGCCAAGGGAGCACGGGGTTGGCGAGGACAAGGTCGAGGCATCAATATGCGTCGATGCACCCAGCCCATGTGTCAAGCACTGTCGGGCCTGCCAAGCACCCATGCGTGTGCCAAGAGCCCAAGCGTCGAGCAGACTCAGCTAGATGCCCAGCCATGCATTGAGCAGCCTCGCCCAGATGCCTAGCTATGCATCGAGCACTGTCGAGCCTGCCAAGCGCCCATGCGTGTGCCAAGAGCCCAAGCATCAAGCAAGCTTGGCTAGAAGCCCAGCCATGCGTCGAGCAGCCTCGGCCAGACGCCCAACTATGCGTCGAGCAGCCTCGGCCAAGTGCCAAAGCATGCGTCAAGCAAGCTCGGCCAGACGCCCAGTGATGCGTCGAAGCGCCTCACCTATGCGTCGAGTGACCGAGCGGACCCAGCTGTCGTGGCTAGCGATGCATCAAAGTGCCTCACCTATGCGTCGAGTGATCGAGCAAGCCTTTCGAGCAGACCCAGCTATCGTGCCAAGCGATGCATCGATGCAAGGGCCTATGCGTCGAGCGGCCAGCCTATGCAGCACGCCTATGCGTCTGTCTCTTATACACATCTAGATGTGTATAAGAGACAGTGCCAAGCAAGCCGTGCGGTGCTACATAGTGAGCCATGCGTCGAGGATGAGCGGTCACCCTATGCATTGGTGATGGCTAGCTCTTGCGATGGTAGTGAGTTGACTTGCTATGCGTTGACTATAGGCTATGCATTTATTATGGACTATGCGTTGAACATCCAAGAGTTGGACGTATATAAAGGATGAGATCACCTAGAAAACGTCATCAAACCATGTGTCTTCTTGGGAGGAAGCCTTAAGCCTTAAGAATTTGAGGTGGTTGCATCAGATTGGAAGCTCATGTGTTGGCTACATAGGAGAATGACACTTAGATTGCCCTAATCAAAAATATGTGTTGCTCGTGTGAGTTCGAAACACTTGGACATGCAGCCAAGTAGGAGGTATCGACTTTGGAGAAGGTTTGGACGCCTATAAATAGGGCCAAAAGACTTCATTTTTAGATCACAATTCAAAAAGACAGTAAAAAGAGTGAGAAAGTGAGTAAACCTTGCGTTGAGAGCAAAATCCATGCGTTGATCATAGAGCTTCAAAGATGACGCATTGGACAGTGAAATCTGGAAAACAGCATTAACTTGGGATGAAGAGATCTCCCAATTTACTCATGCGTTTGGAGTGATTTCAAAGCCATATGAAAGCTATG
Source organism: Benincasa hispida (assembly GCF_009727055.1). NCBI lineage: Eukaryota > Viridiplantae > Streptophyta > Magnoliopsida > Cucurbitales > Cucurbitaceae > Benincasa > Benincasa hispida. The sequence goes on from NC_052359.1 coordinate 36,949,362, forward strand.
AGAGTCTAGTTTTTATGGTGGGGCTTTTGGAGAAGAAGCTCTAAGGAATCGGGCTGGAGAATGAGGAAAATATAAAAGGGTTGAGCTGTTAGGTAAGCTATGCTAGTCTTGATATTTTAATGTTTCCGGCCAAACCACGAGAATTTAGGAGCTAAGATTTTGAGGTAAGATTACTGAGAAAATTTAGGGAATATTTGTAGAAGGAAGTAACTCGAGATAAAACTTAGAACTATGAGTAGTTTGAGCTTTAAGTTGAATCTGGAATTTAGGGTTCAAAAGAGGAGCCCGAGAAGACCAAGAAACTTCTAGAGAGAAAAGTTCCTAAACGACCAAGGTGAGTGGTAACTGTGGTACTTTCCTTTAAGTCTTAAAGCATATCTTTTAGAGTAAATTGTATATTCTTAGGTTATGAATGAGTATCTAGCGTGAGAATGAGATTATGTGATCGGGATAGTCAAGGGGTCAATAGACCTAGTGCCTGAGCCCGTAAGCAAAACCTCATGGGATGGTCAGGGGACACGAGAAGTCTAGTTCCTGAGCCCGTGGGAGGATCCTCGTATGAGATGGTCTGAGGGCCTACGGGCCTAGCTTCTGAGCCCATAAGCGGGGAGCTATGTGCACATAGGAGACAGAGGGAATATACAGAGTAAGCATTGTAGTTAGTAACAGTTATCTATCTATCGTGTGTGTAGATAGACAGTAAACTCATTCTAGTTAGTTATCGATTTAGCTATCTACCGTGCACGTAGAAGAGTTGAGATCAGACTCACTCAAGGCGGAGGTTTGAATGTAACCTCGTACTCGTGATATGTTTGTTATTTATGAGTTGAAATAGACTCTAGAAGTTGCCTACCACTCGCCGAGTTTTGTAAAAGCTCATTCTATTATTTCATGTTTTCCTTCCCAGGTAGCGAAAAGGTGAGGAATTCCAGGGTGCTGCTATGATCAAGGTTTGCCACAAGCCACAGTTACACTTCCGGAGAGTTTTACAGTTGTTGTCGTAAACTTTGTTGTTAAGTCTTGAATTTGTATAAATGTTATATTATTGTAATAAAGTGGACCTACTTAGTGAGTTGTAAGTTGAATTTGTTCATTGGTATTAGAGTTATTTCCGCAAGAGTTTTTAGGTAGTAAGTGTCAACAAAAGAGTTGATAACTATTGCAGTCACGCCCTTTCCTAGGCTAAGAGGGTGGTCTGGGGCAAGGTATGACATTAATTAATTATTTGAGCAAGTAATCTTGCAAATACAAGATTTCGACCTAATAATAAGCACATGTGTGACCATCTGCTGGATGCGGCTATTAATACCATAAAATACCTAAATGGTTCACTTGATGGGTTAATAGATCCACATATATCTCCATGAATTCGTTTTAAAAATGCAGGTGATTCAATCCTTAATTTAGTTGGTGATGGTCTAATTATCAAATTTTCTCAAGAGCGAGCATCACATGATAATCTATTAGATTGAAGAATCTTATGGCTCTTCAATGGGTGTCCATTTGAATTCTCAATAATTCTTTTCATCATTATAGATCTTGGATGACCTAATCTATCATGCCAAATTGTAAATATGTCTGGATTCATGAACTTCTGATTCATTGTTGCATTTTTTTTTAATTACTCGTATATGAGTATAATGTAATCAAGTACATAAAGCAGACAACTCTTTCGGTATATGTTTTTCATTTGAGAAAGTAGATATGATATAAAGATACTCCATATTATTCTTTCTATCAGACTCAATATGATAACCATCGTAACATATATCTTTAAAACTACGTAAATATCTATTTGATTGACTAGAGAACAATGTATTCTCAACTGTAAATTTTGTTCCTCTAGACAAAATAATATTTGCTTTTCCAAAGACTTAAATCAGGTTTGCAAATCATATCGTATTGACTTTTGTTCAAGCATTGTCAGTTTGGAAAAATATTTTATATTTGTACGTATCATATGTGTAGTTATAGATCTTCTTTACTCATTTTTTAGTCACCTAACATATGAAAATGATCTAGCTTTCTTCATTAAAATAAAATAATTACAATAAGAAAAACAACATTTGGAATATACAAAGATTAACCTCTACTAAGAGGAAAAAAAACATGGAGATGAATACAAAAAAAAACATTAAATCTAGATGTTTTCAAAGTTAAAGGAAACACTTGATGTTCCATCAATTCTATTGATTGTCTCTTCAAGAGATTCAAAGAAGTCCGCTACATCCAAATTTGTCATATGGGATAGGTCAAATATGTCATTATCCTGGTATGCAAAATTTACTTCCTCATTTTTCTCTTTTTTCTTCAAGGATGCTTGATACAGATCAACTAAGTGTTTTGAATGTACGTGACCAATGTCCAGTCATTCCACATCGGAAGCATTTATTTTCAACACTTTTTGAGCTCTTATCTTATGGAGTTTTTCCTTTGTGATAATCATTGTGTGTGGTTTTTTTTTTTTTAATTTGAATGATTAGAACGATCACCATGAAAGTAATAATTATATTTATTTCTCTATCATGATCACGACCTTAACCACGACCATGACCTCGACCTCGACCACGATTATTAACATTCACGTCATTCACTTTAGGGAATGGTGTTGTTCTAGTTGGTCCAACATTCACTTCATGGTTTTATTTTGTTCGACCATAAGAAGACATGAAATTAGTTCATAATACTGTTTAAGACTTTTCTCTCGATATTGCTACTGTAGGAACATATCTGAAATGTAGAAAAATGTCTTCCCTAACATATTGACTCAAAATTTTGGAACCTCAAGTGCATCCATTTACGACGAGCTTTAGAAAAATTGTTTTCTGATGATCACATTTTATGGCATCTAGTTATATTTTGGTATCAAGCACTAATAACAAATAATTATTATCATTAATATCAAATGCTACAAATGCTACAAATTCTAATTTTATAATATTTTCATAATAGCATTTAATTTATTAATTGTAACGAAAAGAGAAAAACTGACGTACCTTTAGAACCTACCTTTAGCGAGGAAAACGATAGGAATTCGTATTGATAACGTGTTGTGAACTTGAGGAACACAACGACAACACGGATACCAATATGATATAATATAATATAATAATAAAATAAATAAATATTAAAACAAATTAAACATAATATATAAATAAACAAAATAAAGTAAATTAGTAAAATATAAAATAAGAAATTTCTCTAAATTCTCCACTTTCTCTAATTTTCGAAATTTGCCTAATGTGCGTATTCCAAAACCTACCATGATATTAATAATGTGCAACGTTGAGACACATGAACAACATTTTTGAAAATAAAAACATGACACATGATCAATAAACACTAAACATAAACATCTAATGAACATCTATTATCATAATATTTATAATAGTTTCTTTGAAATCCAATTTTTCAAGGTGTGTTTGTTGTGATTTGATTTTGCTTTTGAAATCTATTTTCAAGTGTACTATTATTTCTTGAATTTCTAAGTGGGTATTTTGGTCTCTTAAAGCATGTTTAGCCCTTCATATGAGTTGGGAAAAGGGCTCACTCATTATTCGAACCATCTCTTTTCTTAAAAATAAAATAATAATAATAATAATAATTTTATATATATATAAAAAACTGTAGTTTCAATTAACCCACACGTTTCCACTTCTTCTCAAAACATTCTCTCGGTTGTCATTTGTACGGTGCATTCTTTTGACTTCTATAATGGTAATTCTCATCTTCTCTCTCCCATTTGCATCTTTAGCTTTTGGTTTTTTCTCATTTCCATCCTACAATTTCAATGTTAAATGATGATTGTCGGTTGCACTTCAAAGATAAAAATATTTGTTCAGATAAAATCAAAGAGATAAAAATAGAGTGGAAAAGAAATCTATATCTCTCAAAACCAAAATCTTTATCATTGAGAAAAATGTAATTATCTAATACAATTTATACAAAAAATTGTGAGGTTTAAATATAGAACTGATGAATCAAAAATAGGCTCTAGAAAAACTAATTCTACAAAAGTTCTAACACGTTCTACAACAACTCTAACAATAAAGACTGAATATATATATTAACCGTCCCAATTTATAGGGATTTGTAATGATCAAGCGTATTAAAACATTAGATTTTATACCCATCAAACGGTTACAATATTTGTAACCATCATAATATTTTTCTCCCAATTGTAATATTAAATCAATAGAAGTCATTACAATGACAAGTTATTCCCAACAATCCCCCACAAATAACTAGCATTTTAATGAAAATAATAATAAAATACTTTTTCTAAATAATAGAAATTAAACATCTATTGAGAATTTATACTAGATATAAATAGAAAGTAAAAATTAAATTATATCTAAAATTTCTACTTCACATGTTTGTAAATTATTAATCATAAAATAGTAAATAATAATGAAAAGGAAAAAGTGAACGACATAAAAAAAATATACTGCTTCGTCCTAAGGTCGAGATTACATTCAGTCTTCTGTAACTATTATAAATCTCTCCCAAATAGCGAAATACGAAATTATTTAATTTTCACTACCACAACTCGATACGATGAAATTAACAATAAAGAGAAACGCCGGAAAGAGTACACTCACTGCCATACACGGATTGCACACAAATTCTTGCTTCTGCTGCAAAAGTTACCTTCAGCCTTCTTTTCTTTTTAATTTTTCGGCAAGGCTACTTTCCCGATTAAACACATATATATGTTGTGTTGACTCCAACAAAAACCTAAATAAATTTAAATGGGCCAAGCCCAACCCAAAACTTCAATATGCATACTTTAATTTTGACTTTGGTCAAAATTTTGTAACTTTAATATAAATTCTTCAATTTCGGCTTAGATCAAAAATTACAATTCGCCTTATGCTGGTTTTCATAGGAGATGGATATCGAATAGAAACTTGAAAAACCATTAAGAAAACAGAATAAGGATTTTTCAACAAGATGTTTTATCATTTGATCTATGAAAAGGATGGAAAAATGGTCCTTTTTAGTGACAACATTTAATTTATGAAAATCAGTATACATTCTCCATTCATTTTGTACTCTCACAAGTACTAACTTACCCTCATCGTTCTTCATAATAGGTATACCAATTTTCTTGGACACAACGTGAATAGGACTCACCCACTCACTATCAAAGATGATGTAAATAATACTTCCCTCTAGAAGTTTAAACATCTCTTTCATTACCACCTCCTTTAGGGTGGTGTTTAGGCTTCTATGAGGCTATCTACATGGTTTGGATTCTTCCTTTAATGTAATCCTGAGCATACACACCATAGAACTAATTCCCTTAATATCTGTTAGGGTCCAACCAATTGCCAATTTGTGCTCTTTGAGCACCTCCATTAACTTGACTTCCTGATCAGGAGTGTGAAATAATGACAGGCAGGATATCCAACTCTCCCAAATAAATGTTCTTAAGGTGCTTAGGTAGCTCATTAAGTTCCAACTTGGGAGCCTGCATGATAGAAAGCAACAATTTCTTAGTCAAATTATTCGATAAAGAATCAAGACTCATTGGTCCAAACACTGTCAAAGAAGACAGATCATCAAAGGAAATGGTGATGCCAGAGTTATCCTCATCCTCATCATAATATACATCTCAAACTACTTCCTATTCTAAAGAATCAATCACATCAATTTGACACAATGTAGTAAGACTCTGACTAGGGGCTCTCATAGTATTAAAAATATTAAATATAACTATCTCCCCATTAAATTCAACTGACAATGTGCCCTCATCCACATCTATCTTAGTCTTTCCAATTTTCATGGAAGATCTACCTAGTAAGATGGATGAAGATGAATGTGTAGTATTCTCCTCCATTTTCAAAATGTAAAAATCGACAAGAAAAATCAGTTCATTGACTTGAACAATAACATTTTCTATTACTCCCATGGGATGTATAAATGACCTATTAACTAATTGAATGACGCTACACTAGTTTCATGCAAATCATTCAATTTAAGATCCTAGTAAACTGAATAAGGAATTACTTTTATGGATGCTCCTAAATCTAACAAAGTCATTTTAATTTTCTTACTATCAATCACACAAGGGAGTGAAAACATACCAGGGTCTTTCTATTTCTCGACATATTTTTCTATAAGATAGTAGAAACATATTGGCTCACCACAACTCTTTCCTTCTCTTTTGTCTGTCTTTTCTTGGTGCATAGTTCCTTAAAAAATTTCGCGTATTTGGGGATTTTCTTGACCGCATCTAGAAGTGAAATATTGATTTCCACTCTCTTGAATGTATCAAGAAGCTCTCAATCAACTTCCTTCTCCTTGGGCCTCGCCAACCTAAAAGGAAAAGGAGTTGTAGGAACAGAAGAATTTAAAGAATGAAGGGAGTTGAATTTTACTCCCTTCGTTCTCTTAGAAGATGGTTCTCCTGTAACAGTTAATTCTGTGGACATAGAATCCTCTCCAGATGGAATTTTCAGTAGGAGCAGTAGATGGTAGGAGTTCTTTTCCACTCCTCAATATGATGGCACTTAACATTTTCCTTAGGATTCACCTTAGGCTACGATGAGAACTTTCCATACTGTCTTTCTAACTTGCTTACAAAGGTGACAAGCTGGGTAATTTGATTCCCTATCTGGTCCAAGGTAGTCTTTGTATCTTGTTGAAAATGAAAACTTTTATCAGCTAAATTTTTCACAATGTCTTCAATAGACATACCTGAACTTGTAAAGGCTCCTTTATTATTATGAGTCTGTTCATTTTGTCCACCCCATTTCAAATTAGGGTGATCATGCCATCTTAGATTGTAAGTTTCACTATATGGTCCTCTTCATCTGTTCTGTCTATTGTTATTAAAACCTCCCAATGCATTAATCTCCTATTGAAAATTTGGACATACATCATCACCGTGCCCAGTCATCGAACAAATTTGCATGCCACCATCGATTGATTCCTCTCCAATGCCATCTATTTCACAATAGAAACCAAGTAAAAAAAATTAACTTTTTAACTTACTTTAGATGCAGATTTACTGCTGACCGATTCTCTAGTCTCAAATTGCTAAGTGTTAGTAGTCATGGTAGAAATGAGCTATTTTGCTTCAGTGGGAGTTTTACTCACCAAAGCTCCTCCTGCAGCAGCATCTACATTACTCTTATCCTGCTGAAGCAATCCCTTATATAAATATTGTATAAGTATTTGATTTGAAATTTGATAATCGAGAAAGTTTCCACAAAGTCTCTTGAATCTCTCCTAATACTCATAGAGTGATTCATCTTTGTATTTAACGATAGAATAGATCTTCTTCCTAATGCTTGTGGCACAAGAAACTGGGAAAAACATTTCAAGAAACTGTCTCTTCATCTTAGCAAATGTTTCTATACTTGTAGGGGGAAACTAATATAACCAGTCATTTGCTTCATCTTTCAAAGAAAAGGGTAATGCCCTTAAATTTATCTACTCTTCAATGACTCCATGTGGTCACATCTCACTGCATACAATTTGGAAAGCCTTGAGATGCTTGTGCAAGTCTTCACCTGCAAGACCATCAAAAACAGGGAGTGAGTGAATTATTCATGTTTTTAACTCAAACGTACCTATTGTTTTAGGATAAATTATGCACAGAGGTTGTTGAGTTGTATCAGAGCGGCTAGCTCTCTCAGAGTGTGTTCACGTGGCTCGACCATCTCAGGTTCTTATGCAACCTCCTCAAATTCTCCTCTAAACTATATTCCACTCCCTCTATGTCTAAAACACTAATTTGATCGGTTCGTGCAGATCGCGCTCTTGCTTCCCTTTGAATTTGCCTCTCCTCTCATTTTATATTTACAAAACACAACAAACTAAAGTTCCTAGAAGAACGAGTCATACAACAAAGAGAGAATAAAAGTGAAAGCAAAAAAACCAATAGGCTCTTTAGGGAAAAATGGTAAAGGTTCCCCGATAACGACGCTAATTTGACGATCTAAAAAACTGTCGAGACTTTCAGTCCGATCAAATAATTATTTCATTTCCTACTCCAATTCCATAATATTAAGGGTAGTAACAGGTCGAACCATAGAGAATCGATTAATTTTTCTACTATACTGTTGTGAGTAACGAAAGGGGGAGGGGGAAAGGGGTTGATGAGTTGATTTCGATTGCAAAAAGAAAATTAAATTAAAAAAAGTAACAATCAAACACAATTTTTTATGCTTGAGTAAATGGAAACTATCAATGAGACAAAAGCTAGCTTAGGATAAATCAAATTTATTTCTAATTTTCTACTCAATCATTGATTAATCAAAAAAGTGCCTCGTAATTTCAATTAGTTTTAACTTAGCTAATCTCTTCTAGAAAAGCTAGAAGGAAGTCCGATCAATCAAATTAGTTTTTAAGCTTAGGGGAAAAGCCTCATAAACATGCAAACTAATTGGCGTTAAGATCTAGGGCAATTGCTAAACCAAACAAAATAATTAAGAACAACCTAATTAGGTAGATGCAAATTTCTTCTAAGTTAGATAGATGAATGCTATTCGATTGGAAAAGCCAAATCAATATACAACTCTAAGTTAACTTTCGTTACTTGGCGGTCTAAGAACCTAACAATGACGGATTAGGTGTAAACCTATAATTGTGAATTAAACGTACTTGATAAATTTTTTAGATTATTTCAAACACATTCAAGCAAATTGATAAGATCAAGGAGAAAATTCAGTAAACAATTAAAATTACAAACCACAATTGTTCACAAACTCATGAGAAAAAAAATTAAGATATACATCCTAAATCCTGATCTAGACAATAGTACTTTAGTCTTGATACATGCTTGAACCAACCAAATAACAATCTACTAAGGTCTCAATTGAGTGGGGAAGAAGAGATATAGAGAAAATATCAAAGAAGGGTAAGAATTCTGCTTCCAAATCGTGTCCAATCATCCCTTTTGAAGAGTGAGCGGCTAGGTTAGTTTAAAGAGATTTTAATCACAGCGTCACAATGTTGCATGCAACATAGCAATGTTGCCCTCAACCTCACACGAATACTCTGCTGGAGTTCGTAGTGTCACAACGTTAGATGCAATGTTGTGACACTCTTAGAAATGGGACTCTCGGGTCTACAACGTAGTGCACGAGTGTAATGCTGCAAGCGATCCTAATGCTTCTGCCCTAGGCGTAGCATAAAGTTAGCATGGAGGATAGCGACGCTCTCTAGGGGCATTTTGGTAATTTTTCACTCTTCTCCATGGTTCTATAGAGCTCCAATTTGGTTAATTTAAGTCCTGTTTTGGCTCTAAACGTCCGTTCTATCGCATAGTTGCTCAAAACCTTCAAAATTGCATAGCACATATAAAATTCCACGAACGAGCCTGAATTAAGCTAAGGAAGATAACACTTTTATGATGCTATCAAAGATTACAAAACCTTGAAGAACAACCTCTAAACAATGAGATGGCGGCAACTTTTACTTCCTCTCACACTCTCTATATCCCTCACAGCAACGATACTGAGTGATTTCAAAAGAACTCTCAAAATTCCAAGAAATATCTCAGAGAGAAATATTCTTTTTACAAGAGAGCACTCACCCGAATTCACTCTTTCACATACTTTGTTGGGTGAAAATTTAACTTTCAAAACTAGAGAGAACCAACTTTTTTTTGTTGGAGAATCCCACATTGGAAAATTTGTTGTTAGAAGTCTCCATTATGTACTCCAACCTCGTGTTTTGGGTTTGGGCTTCAAAAGTACTCATATTTTGGAGGGAGTGAGAAGATAGACCAATGTGGGTTCGGCGATGTCCCACTTGCACCACCATTCGGTCACACGAGATGTGTGTGGTGATTATTTTTAATATTAATTTTCAGACTTACTTTAGCACTTGGGCAGAGCCACGGAACGTTTTGCTCTTCGCTTGACTGCTGGTTTACAATTCATCCTGTCACGTGATACCAAGAGGATTTATAGAGATCCACCTCATGAGCCATCTCGGATTCCACCTCAGATTCCATCTCAGCAAAAAAACAATCTCAACAAAGAGTTGAAGAAAAGTCAATAATCAACTTTGACGATCAATAATCAACATTGTTACCATATATGTAATAATAAGGGCCCTATTTCTTCATTTTTTTCCCCTTAAACTGCCCTCTTTTTGAGTTTAGTTTCCAGATCCACAGCACTAACAAGTGCTTCTACTTTTGTATTGATTTTTATTTTACATCCTCCCCTCGTCGCTTCAATAAACATCTATGTGTTTGTCCCTTGCTCATCTGTTTCTCTTTTCCCATGTATCGGAACTTCATTAAATCTACATGTTATACATTTCGTCGTTTGGATCTGTGAGGTTTTATGCTTGTTCGATTTATTTGAGCTTGGCCATCATATATTTTTTCGTGAACCATGCAAATAGATCCTTGATGGCAGACTTATTTTTCTACATATTCCACTTCTACATTGTACTAATGTGAAAGTATATTGTAACTTTATTTTTCGTATAAAAGAAAAGTATTTTATATACCAAGTACAATGACTATATCAAAAAATTATAAAAAAAAAAAAAATGTGAAATTTAAGTTGACATCTCAATTGAATGTTGAAAATTAAGACAAAATTGTGTAATTTAATAGTTAAGCAAAAAGTTAAACAAACAAAAGCGGCCAATAGAAAATCAAACTTCTTTAGGTTATAAAAAATTTACCACAGATGACCTCTAACTTAATAACTCTAACTATATATATATAAACATAAATTTATTAACTTCACAAACTTATTAACCCAGCTCAATTCAGCACAATTATACATGTCAAATGCATCTTTCTTAAAGGAATTGGTTTCACGGTCGACTAACTTTTTTTTAAAAAAATATTTATCTATTTTCCAAAACTACCTATAATTCAAAATATTAAATTTCCGTCTGACATGCCAATATTTTCATGTTTCTATGGGTTTGACATCCACATAAGTGGTGAATGATATTCCATTATATCGTAGAAAATTCTACAAAACATAAAAGATAAACCACACAAGTTGCTAATGTAAATATAACATAAATAGTACACATGTTAATTCCTTTAAAAATCATAAAATATTTATTTATTAACATAAACTTTTTTTATTTTTTATTTTTCTAGAAATATCAATTGATATCGAATTTTATCGATATTTACATCGAAACTTCGTAAAATTAAAACCTCAATATTTCTGTTGACGTCGACATTTTAAACCCGCTATAATTTGAGCTATTTGTGCAAATATCCCCAGAAGAAATCCATGGTAGACTGAAGCCAGGGCCATATTACGAAAGCCCAATGTGAATATGGGTTTGGTTAAAGATGAAACTGGCGTCCATTGTTTTCTGGTTGGGCTTTAGGAATTTGAATGGGTTGCTCTTTTAAAAACATCTATATAAACGTATAGAAATTTACGACAATAAATTATAGGATTAACAAGAAAAATAGTAAATTTTAAAGTTTCATTTAGAAAAATGACAAAATAATTTTAAAATTATAAAAATAACAAAATTAATTTATATAATAGAGAATACTAATTAATAAATGACAAAATTACCATAACAACAAAATTAAGTATAAACGAGAATGCAAAGATACACTATTTCAAAAACAATTCGAATACTATAAATGCACTCTACCTAAATATTCTAGAATTACAAATGCATATTATCTTTCACTTCATAAGCAAAAATTAAAAATCACCAAATATGGTTCTTAACGCTTTTAGCTGCCTATGGAACGCATGTATGTGAGGGAAGATGACTGATAAGGCGGTGGAGATCATTAGAAACTTATGGATGTCTACAACGATGGACTTCCTCTAAGGTGAGAAAGAGCAAAGTTGATTGTAGTGAAGTAGTTGTTGGCAAGGGAGTATTTGAAAGATTTACAACTTTAGGACGATGTGATTATTAGAAATATGATTGCGTTTTGACACAAAACCAGTTGTAGAGAGTTCGATCGTTTCATTTCATGTGACCATTTTGCTCATAGGATCTTGAAAACCAACTTTAAACACTATCAATCCCAAAACATCATTGTTGAAAATGATGTTCAAAGTAGAAACAAAAGCAGGAAATATGTGTGTGAGCAAAAAAGGTTGACGACCTGCCAAGGATTGTCATCAAAAGCTAGCCAAGACGATGAAATTCAAAAAAGGGTTGTTGAACCAACAATCATAGACATGAGATTGAGAAGGAGAAAAAGATTTTGGTGGCGGCTAAGTGAAAACGATAAAGTAGATGAGATGTTTTTTGTTATCTTATTTTAATAATAATAATAATAATAATAATAATAATAATTATTATTATTATTATTATTATTATTATTATTATTATNTTATTATTATTATTATATTATTATTATTATTATTATTATTATTATTATTATTATTATTATTATTATTATTATTATTTTTAATAATAAACTAAAAATATATATATATATATACGCACATGTTTCAAACCTTTAAAGTTTAATTCCCATTTATATATTTCTTTTTAAGTACAACGAGCCATTTTTACCTATACGATAAATTGAAAACATCGAAAATATGAAAAAAAAATCAAATTAATTTGATAACAATGTGCATAAAATAATGAAAAAATATTTAGATACAATTGAGTTTGTAACAAACATTTAAACAAATCGAAAGTTAAATAAAATCAAATTTGATAATAAAAATAAATTCAAATATATATTGGAGAGAAAAATAAGGAAGTTTTTGCCTATTGTGATTAGTTCAATAAGTAGTTAGAGAAAATCTAATTTGATAATAAAATATAAATTCAAATATAACTCGGGGGAGAAAAATAAAAAAGGGAATTCGTTTATTTATAATTACGATGTATTCATAATTTCATTTTCATTTAAGCTTCAACAATTACACTATATTTATAACTTCATCAACCACAAACCTACTAAAGAAGCTTAACACATTATAGAGGCATAGCAAAAACAACATGATTGCAAAGGTGAATACTTATTTGTTTGTCAAGAAGGCAAATTAATGGCATAATAATATAATAAGATGATAATGCATAAAAAATGATTAAAAAATACCAAAAAATGATAAAATTTAAATGAAATATACATATTGTTAGATGATAATATGTATAAAATATTAAGTAAAATCCTAATTAAGATAAAAAAAATATTAATCTGAATATAAAATAATAGAAAACTAATAAAATGATGTAAAACCTAAAGATATATTTTCAAATAAAACCAAAATGGTGATAAACTAATTAAGGATCGATTAAATCTTAACAATTTCGAAAAGTGATTAAATCAAATCAAAATAGATACGAAATCGCCTATTCAAATTGTAAAATGGAAAAAAAATCTAACACATTTATCACTTGAATCTGTCAGGTTGAAGTCTCATAGTTGACTATTCCACTTATACTATATTTCAATTGAGAATTGATATACGGTCTCATTTAGACGATTACATATAGACTGTATTTCTATTGAGAATTTATACCTGATATAACAATTAAAAACATATACATTTTTGTAAAATAAAGTTAAATTACCATTTTTTATTTTCATATTTTATCTTTTGTTTTAATCAACTTCCAAAGCTTTCTAAAGTTTCTTCATCGTTTGGTATTTTCTTTAGGGGAAAAAACGCTTAGACAATTCAATTGTTTAGTAAAAATTCCAATGTAACAACTCTCTCCCAAAACCGCTTTATTTCATATGTCAAAATTTTACTTTTTTTGGTATAAGTATTAATGCGTGTTTGATTTTCAAATTTTAAATAGGGTTTCTACATAAACCACCTTAAAAATAGGTACATATTAGGTCAATGTCTTGAACTTTTTTTTCTTAAAAAAAAAAAAATTATTAATCTCTATATTTTCACTAATATCAGTGATTATTTACAATTTAGTCATCACCGTTATATATATATATATTACTCTCTCCCCCATATATATGCATATTCTCTCTCTCATGCATCTATTCTCTCCTTCCATGCTTTTAGGTCATTTCTTTCTCCTCCCTCTCTTTTCTCCATCTAGCGATGTGAGTTATAGGTAGGAAATGGATGGTGTGGGCGATCCGACGATGAGGCAAGCACGAGATAGTATGAATGGCGATGGTGGACTCGAAGCAGATGAACGACAATAATTTATAATTTTAAAAATTAAATCTTCTCTCTAAAATTATATAAATAATTTAAAATATCACATCATTATTTAAAATAAAATTAAAAAATATATTATAAAAAAAATTTTAACTTTATTTTTAAAAATTTCAAGAATAAAAAAATATATATTTTGAAAACTTAGTGAACACATTTTTTTAAAAAAAAAATTCGAGGAATAAAAATATACACTATAAAAATCTAAGACCAAACACATTTACTATACAAAATTATGAGACAAAAAATGTATTTTTTTTCTATAATTTTAATGTAAATCATATGCCACTCTAAAGTTTTATTTATTTAATTACAAACTTATCAGTTGAATTATAATATTAGAGGTATTTAACTAATAAATTTAGTTGATAAGACATTGAAACCTCCTTTCATAGTTCGTAGACTCAAAATTTTCCTCCCAACACATCACTTGTATACCATAATTAGACTATGAAATTCAATAAGACATTCAAACTTCCTTTTTCCTTTTTTAAGTATAGGACATTCAAACTAATAATAATACATACCAAACAATGAATATATCAAATCGATTTAATTATTTATATACTTTTTAGAACATAATAATAATAATTTGTTCATTATTTACTTTGAATTGCAACCAAATATACACAGAGGTTGGGTAAGTTACTAAACTTAAATTCTCTTATTATTAGGTTCAAGATTTCAAACTTTAGGCTCTGAGTCAAAATGTTCCCCTTTTTTTTTCTGTTTCTCCTTTATGGGTCCACTATTAATTGCTCCCACAAAATCTGTTAAGGTATTTAATTCAAATTAAATATGTCAGTTTGATTGTAACTTTATTAGATTTAGTTTGTTCATTATTTTCTTTTTCCTCTTCTATCTGTGGACCTAATTATATAGTTGACATGTTATAGAGATTAGTTACCTTTTTTGCAAGTCATAAATTCGAATGTTTCATATTTGTAATCTAACATACACAATATTTCGAAAGGAAATTTAATTCAATGTAAGTGAATTTGATTGCAATGTTCAATCTCGTGTATATCATTTGATACTTTCTTTTGGATGTATATATAACTAGAGGGCTAGACTTTGACTTATCGATTTAGATAGACTTTTGACTTGTATATATCACTTAATCGACCATTGACTTGTTAGTCTTGTTGAGGTACAGATCAAAATCTTGAAGTTTAGTGTGCTTCACTTGAGGACTAGAGCACTTTTTTCGAAGTTGAATCTTCATCGTGTCTTCAAAGTTTCAGGTCTTGAACTGTTGTGCTTTGCCTTGCCTTAGGGGTGGACTTATAGTTTTCTAGTAAAGTTTTCAAGTTTTGAAGTCTTATAATCTTTGAAGTATCTTTATTTTTCATAAGTTTTCATCTTCAAGAGCTTCAGATGGTTTTATAGTCTTCTTGCTTGTAAAGAGTCTTGAAATATTCTCATTTCTAAATTTCTTTAAGCTCTACTTTTTTAGGTTGACTTTTGAACCCTTCGAATGTCTCTAAATTGCAAAGGTTGTTAGATACACTATTTGAAATAACAAAAAGCAGACAAACCATATTCTTATCCTTAGATATTCTAATAATTGTAGATTTTGTATCATTGCTTTACATAGTGAGCTGATCGATACCCTCGGTATTACCATGAATAATCTTCGTCCTATTGAAATCATTGAACTATTCTAAGTTAGAATTGAATGGAACAAACATATCCCTTCCATGAAATAACGATATTGATTATTATTATTATTATTTGAATTCGCATTGTACAATAATGCAATCATTTGAAGAGCCATATGTCATGCCCCAAAAAAACCCCTAATTTTTTTTTCCGCAAATGCTCCCTAGCACAACCAATGGGAGCATCAAAGTCTTTCGCAATGTACAAGATAACCAGGCATGGCCCATAAGCACGCCATGGCCAGGTGCAGCCTACGCACGCCATGCCTGAGCAAGCACCTATTGGAAGGGTGCATGCCCGCATGCACTCTCAAAGGGGCGCGCCCATTCGAGTGCACAATCAAAAGCGCACGCCCATACGTGCGCCTTTTTCCCGCTAATCGAACAGGCACTTGGTGACACCAGTGCCCACACCCGTGCACACTCAAGAAGGCCCTAGAAGATTCTAGAAACCTCTAGACAGCTCCAGTGCCCATACCTTTATCCCATACACATCTGGAAAGCCCAAGGCACTGTTAGACGTGTCTGAAAGAGGCCAGACCGTGCCACACTGCTTGCCTATGGCCTAGACGGGCCCAGAAGGCTTTAGACGGTGTTAATTATTCCCAAAATTCTCGAGAAGGCCCTAGACCAATCTAGAAGTCTCTAAAAAGTGCTAGACAAAGTTGGACCCAACAATGTCAGTCAAGTACTAGATGACTCCTAGATTCTTGAATCAAGTGATATGTCCTCTCAATTTGTTTGACTCTTTTATGACTCTAGGTTTCTTAGAATTTTCGAAAGCACCACTATTATCACAATAAAGTGTGATGGGCAAAGAAATATTTGGAAAGACTTCTAAATTTGTAAAGAACTTCCTCAGCCAAATAGCTTCACAAGCAGCTACGTATTCGGCTTCCATAGTAGAGTTCATAATACATCCTTGCTTAATGCTTCGTCAGACTATAGCTCCTCCAATAAGAGTAAACATTGACCCTGGTGTGCATTCCTAGAATCCCTATCAGGTTGAAAGTTAGTGCCTGTGTATCTTGTAAGGATCAAATCTTTAACTTCATACACAAGTATATAGTCATTTGTTCTCTGCAGATACTTGAGGATTGTTCTAACCACTGTCTAGTGATCTAATCCTAGGTTTAATTGATATCTACTAACAGTCCCAATTGCATAGCAAATGTCAGGTTTAGCACATAATATTACATACATAAGGCTGCCAACAACCGATGCATAGGGAATTCGTCTTATTTCCTCAACCTCTTGAGGAGTCATAGGATATTGTACCTTAGACAATACAATTTCATGCCTAAAAGGTAATAAACCCTTCTTGGCATTGTGCATCAAATATCTAACAAGCATCTTGTCAATATATAATGTCTGAGACAGAGCCAACATTTTGTTCTTACCATTTCTAATAATCTAGATCCTTGTAACAAATTGCGCCTCTACCAAATCTTTCATAGAACTGGTCAACTAGCCATTTCTTTACATCTATCAGTAATCCTATATCATTCCAAATGAGTAGGATATCATCCACATACAACACAAAGAAAACTACTGAATTATTGATGATTTTCTTGTAAACACAAGGCTCATCAACATTCGAATCAAAGCCATAAGATTTCATAGCAATATCAAATCCTATATTCCAAGATCCAAATGTTTGTTTCAATCCATAAATGGACTGATTAAGCTTGTAAACTTTTTGCTCTTGATCTTGCTCAATGAATCCCTTTAGTTAATTCATGTAGATGGTCTCCTTAGGATTACCATTAAAAAAGGCAGTCTTGACGTCCATTTGTCATATCTCATAGTCATAATATGTGGTAATAGACAAGAGAACTCTAATAGACTTTAACATGACAAAAGGTGAGAAAGTTTCTTCAGTTCACTCTTTTAACCTAGGTATAACCCTTTTGCCACTAGTCTAGCTTTAAAGGTTTGTACCTTTCCATCTAGACCACTTTTTCTCTTGTAGATCCATTTTCAACCTATAGATTTTACCCTATCAGGTTGATCTACAAGCTATCAGACAAAATTGAAGTACATAGACTCAATTTCTTGATTCATAGCTTTAATCCATTCATCCTTGTCAACATTTTTCATTGCTTTCTTGTAAGACGGATTTTCAACCCCATCATCAAGTATGATGTCTTGGGTTTCTGTTAAACTCATGTAGCAAACAGGTGGGTTCATAACCCACTACATCGAGGCAATCTTAATTATTGAGATGGATGCGATTGACCAGATGAACCAACATCAATTACTCTTGTTGATGTATTAGCCTCTTCAACAACCCTTGTTGAAGTCTCAATAGTTTCATTAGAAACTTCACTTGGTACTATTTTGTTTCATGGTTTGTGGTCCCTCATGTTGTCTTCATCCAAAAAGGTATCATTTGTGGATACAAATACCTTATTCTCATTTGGATAAAAAAAAAGTACCCACCTCTTGTTTCCATGGGGTAGCCTACAAATAGGCATACTTTTGAACAAGATTCCAACTTTTTGGCATTTTTCATTAGCACGTGTGTCTGACATCCCCAAATTCTAAAGTGACGTAAACTACCTTCACGAACTCTTCGAAGCTCATAAGGTGTTTCAGAAACATGGGGAACATTGTTAAAAATATAAACAATAGTTTTCATTGCATATACCTAAAACGAGTCAGAAAGATGAGAATAGCTCATCATAGATCGAACCATGTCACACCCCGCCCCGAGCCCGCCTCCTGAGCCGAAGGAGAGACGTAAGGGACCGTAAATACCACCCTTTTGTGATACCTACTGTCCATCTGAACCTCTGTACTACACTCAATAAACTTTAAGTCAATGAGATAACAACAACTAATTAAGTAGACCCATTTTATTTTAATAGAGTAATGTTTATACAACTCCAGACTTAACAACAACCATTCTTTAAAACCCTCCGAAAGTGTGACTGTGGCTTATGGAAAACCTTGACCTTAGCAGCACCCTAGAACTTCTCACTTTTCACTACCTGGGAAGAAAAACATTTGAAAACGAGGTGAGCTTGCTAGCCCAGTGAGTGACAAGAAAACAGATTCTTATGTAAAAAAAGTACCATCATGCCTTAGATACTTTTTCTCAGATACCTTCTCAAAACTTGTCCTTCAGTATCGAGCTGCTCAAATACCTTCTCAAACGTCCTTCGGTATCGAGTTTCAAGTAAAACTAGTCATACAATGACTTTCTTTAAAAAGTATAGAAAACATGTCTTTATCTAAAAGATCTTTCTTTAGAACATGGTTTCTTAAAACATTGTAAATATTTAGTCACTCACCTTGGTTGTTTAGGAACCTTTCTCTCTAGAAGTTCCTTGATCACCTCGGGTTCCCTTTTGAACCCTAAGATCCAGATTCAATTTAAAGCTCAGATCACTCATAGTTCTAAGCCTTATCTCGAGATACTTTCTTCTATAAAAATAATGTCTTAGGAAGCTTACCTTAAAATATTAGCTCATAAATCTTCGTGGTTTGGCTGAAATCATCAAAAGATCAAGACTAGCCCAAGCTTATCCGAAAGCTCGACCCTTCTACCTTTTTCTCACTCTCCAGCCCGATTTCTTAGAGCTTCTTCTCTAGCAGCCTTACCCTGGAAACTAGACTCTCAGAGCTTTCAGGTGGCTTTAGAATCACTCCAAACACACGAGTATTCTAAGAGATATCCTCGTCTCAAGCTGATGCTACTTCCAGACTTCACTGTCCAATAACATCTCCTCTTCTTGGAACTTCATGACTGACGCATGATCTCATTCCCAACGCATGGCCTTCATGATCAACGCGTGGTCTACTCCAAATCCATCCTCTAACACTCCTTCTTACATTCTTTGAAGAGGATTTAGCTTATGAATAGAAGAGACATATTGTGGTGGTATTTATAGGCCAAAGGAAATGATCCTTATCATCTTTACCAAGCCTCCAACGCATGACACCTCCTTCTTTGGGGTGTTTGCACCATGTTTTGCCACCACCTACTCCCTTGACATTCACCCGCTCTTATGCCACATACCTACTTGATTTGTTCTCCTCATGCATAAAACTTCCTTTGTATGAAACTTAATTCTTCTAGCTCTTACTAACTTAAGCTACAACTTTCTCTCGGCATAGCCGTTTGTCCGGATGAGCTCACCAATCTTGCGTAACGTAAGCCTCAGCACCGCTCCATCATTTAGCTCTTGCATCTATTGCTTAGCTCCAACGGCCCATCGTGTAGCTCAATCGTTTAGTAAATGATCTCGCTTTCAATGATCTTGAAAATAGCCTATCATTTAGCTACCGCGCCCATCATTTACTTCCATCATTTAGCGCTGATGCCTTATCCTCTAACACATCCGCTCATCGCTTAGCATCATCGCCCAGCACCTGCGTCTATCGCCCAATGCCCATCGCTTAGTATTTTTCCTATCGTGTAGCGCGCTGCTCATCATCTAGCACTCACGGCCAGCGCGTAGCGCCATCGTGTAGTCCATCGCTTAGTGCTCGCGCATCGCTTAACGCTTAACGCTATCGTATAGTACTATCATTTGGCGCTATCTCCTAGCTTCCACGATTATCATCTAGTGCTTATACTGATTGTGTAGTACTTTTCCTATCGTATAGCCCGATCGTCTAGCATATCACTCCTCATCGTTTAATGTTGCGTATCTATACAATCGTCTAGCACATCGCTTAGCTCCGCGCATTGCTATACGATCACCTACCTCATTGTTTAGCTCCTCACATTGCTACACGATCGTCCAGCGCCCGCCTACACGATCGCCTATCTCATCGTGTAGTGTCGTCCACTTATTATACGATCGTCTACCTCATCGTGTAGCACTACTCATTTGCTACACGATCGTCTTCCTCATCATGTAGCACCGCTCATTTGCTACACGATTGTCTGCCCATTGCCTTGCGCTCAACATTTCGCTTTCTCTGCTCTTGCTCACACATACCCAATGCATGAGCAACTCTTGGTAACGCCTCTTACGAACGCTTCAGCCAACATGCGTCCAACCTTACAAACGCATGGTTGCCTTTCTACTCATTTTATGTGTTAGTGTCTCCTCACTCAACGCATGGTTTCTTTTTTACTTTACACTTAGCCAAATTTCACCAATTAAGGCTTAACTCAAAACTACTCAAGGAAAATCTATTCAACACTTAGAAATTTCCTTCTCTTCAACATAGGATTTAACTTGTACTTAATTAATTCATTTTATCACCTGCTTAAGTAGGAAAAATGGAAATTTGGGTTTCACAGATCGTGTCTAACAAGGTTATGTTTCTCCATTCCAATATAACATTCTGTTGAGGTGTACCAAGGGCTGAGAGTTAGGATGTTATTCCATGTTCTATCATATAATCCTAGAATTTTAGACTCATGTACTCTCCACCATGATTAGATTGAAGTGTTTTTATCTTTTTACCTAACAAATTTTCAACATTAATCTTATACTCCTTGAACTTTTCAAGGGCTTCAAACTTGTGTTGCATTAGGTAAAGATACTCAAATCTTGAATAATCATCTATGAAAGAGATGAAATATTCATACTATCTTTTTTCTTTTACATTCATCGAACCACAAATATCTGAATGTATAAGCTCAAAGGTCTTTTAGGCTCTATAACCTTTTCCAATAAAAGGTTGTTTTATCATTTTACCTTCAAGACATGACTCACATATAGGTAAAGAGTTTTCCTATAAACCATTTAGAAGTCCACCTTTTATCAATCTCTCAAATCCTAATGAGATTAATATAACCTAACCTTAGATGCTAGAGGTGGGCATTTTCTTTAGGAGAAATTCTTGGTATTTTGGTAGTTGTTGTCATTCTAAACATTTCAATATTTAGGATAGCTTTTGTAACTAACGACCTTAGTACATACAACCTACTTTCCATTAAGTAAAGCCAATCTCCATTCCATTCTTGAAAATAAACACTTTATTTTCTAAAAAGAAAGAATACTTTTGTTCAATTAAATAAGAAACAAAGATTAAATTCCTCTTGATATTAGGAACAGCATATATGTCATCTAATAACATATATTGTTTATTATTCAAAATTAACTTGAGCCTGCCTACGGCAACAACTGAAACGTTTTATTCAGTACTTACTCGAAGAGTCATCTCTTCAGCTTCCAATTGTCTCCAAGTATTAAAATCCCGAGAGGAAGAACAAACATGGTTAGTGACCCCTTAATCAATTATCTAGGTAGAATCATCATTCTCCACTAAGCACTTTTCCGAGACAAGAAAATCAGATTTACTATCATTCAATTAATTCCTTATACGAAGAGAAGTGGGATTAGCTTCAATTCCCTTATTATAAACTCTAAGTTTTACCTCAAAGGTCCAACCTCTTTGATAAACTTCATTTGAGTTGGCAACATTTGCTTCCTCTTTTAGTCCCTTAACGTTCAATGTAGACTAGAGTTCATATAGGTTGCTAATTTTACTGATTTCGTTAAAATCAACCACATTCAGCTTGAATTGCAAGGACTCTCGCCCAGACAATTCTTGCACTGATTGCATGGTCTGAAATGTAGTGACCATGCTCTCAAATCTTTTGGCTAATACATTAGGTATGTTTGCCAAAATTTAAACTCGGGCCTTGATTGGCCTTCGTCCATTTTTCATATGCATCACGGACATTTCATGTTGCACTAGGGGGTGGGACTGAAGGACATTCCTCAATCAGGATGAAGTTAAGGTCATCAACCATGATAGTTTTAAGTGAATCTTTCCAAGTTGTATAATTCATTTTGGTAATATTTAAAGAGGCTAACAATGAGAGAACTAAACTTGACATATTGATGAAATGAAACAATTTGATCTACATTAGATTTTAACGAAACTCTTATAAATCCAATCATAGCAAAATTTTCATAAACCCCATTTAACATCTAAAGTTTGCAATGATACTTCAATGGTTTAGGATAAAACCATCGAAGGGTGGTCAGTTACCACTTTACTAAATTGAGACACCTCAACCAATTATTACACCAGAATAACTTTTATTCCTATAATAATTAGTCACCATTTGATTTGGTCAAGAAATTATTAATTTGTTTAACAATTTCTTGTAAGTATGACCGTCCATTTTAAATTCTAGAGTTCTGTTATAATGAGCCAACTGAAGGGAAAACCCATTGAGGCAAAAACTAAAGCGATTCTATCCATTTCTGGAGTTCGCTCTGATATTGATCTAATGTACAATCATCTGAAAGGGAAGCTCACAGGGTGCCTCGAGGCCATGCAAGAAGGTCTCACGATGCAAACCAATGAAGGAGATCATAGGACATGTTGACACAGATTCTTCTCCCACTTATTATAAATACTCTCTCCATTCACCTTGATATTGACCCATGCAAACACCACCCAAAGAGGGATGCTCCTAGGGCGCCTCAAGACCAAGCATGAGTCTCATAGTGTGAACTTTAAGGGAGAACGTGCGTGGAAAAATCGACGCATTATATACATCTTTTTCCTCCCACTGAGTATTTCAAAGTCTAGGGTTTATTACTTAGCTAAATTCGGCTAATTAATTTATCTAAGTGATTGCTAACTTTGCCCAAGATAACTATTACATTGGATAGTTTAACAATAATGATTCTTGTTTATTAAACATTAACCATTCATTGTATGCTTATAATATATTTATTTAATTGACCTTTCAGATCGGTTCCTAGATAGAAGTACTCCTTTTCTGTAAGCTTAAATATCCTAGCCTAGATAGATTCTTCCTTAGACAAAGGTCCCTTATAGATAAATATATTATAAATTTAATCTTTTATTCAAATCCAATTTAATCCTATTAAACAGAAATGAAAGATCAAACCTATTTCTAATCAGATTAAAAACAATATTAACATGGGTCTAACGATGAAATCAATTTTAAACCATTTTAAGATTAATTTAACCTATGTTTGCATGCAACTTTTTATTATATATTTTAATTCTAATTTCATTTAACTTATAACTCTTATAAGGTTTAATGAAATAATTAAAACCTATACATGCATCTAATGACATACTTTAAAAATTATAACAATTATAATTTTACTAAAGTGGTGTCATGCATCATGTATTCCATTTTCATTACAACATACATAACAATTATATAGTAAAGTAATGGAAATAAAATAACATATATCCATTCATCCATACTATATATTATAACATTTATAATATAAAATGATGCATGGAAATATTATTTATTGATGCATTCTCATTATGGGATGAATTAATTACTATGTGATACCTTACAAACGCATATTTTGCCTATTAAACTCAAGTATAAATCCAACTAGAATCCTAGTGAGTTCAGAGTTGAACTCAGGGATTGTGTTCTATCGATGCACTAACAATGATTGTTTTAATTTTTATGCGAGTTGCTTTGTTAAGTATTCCATGAGTTTGTTCCTATTCTATTTCTAAAGTGAAATAAATAATGGTGGGTGTGATGGTAATCACAATCGTAAAAAAATAGTCTATGCAAAGAGATTTCAATTTCCAATGAATAAAAGTTGGGTTGAGAAAAATATTCACTAACAATTCCTAAGTAAATGCATAAATCATGCATTAAAAAAAATCACTCAAAAGTCAGAACCTACACTTTTGAGTGCATATAGCCACAATATCCTATTTCTAGGATGCATGCGATTAATGTTTGACGCAAAAGATGTCTTTATTTCTAAAGGTAACCTCTTCTTATTTTATGAGGTCCAAATCTTTTACTCTTTCAAGCATAGATTCATTCTATTTAGAACAATCTTTCGACTTATTCCAATAGTTTATAAACCATGCATAAAACAAGTTAAACACACGATTAAGCTTTACTTAGTTCATGTTAGTTGCAATGTTTCTCAACCCGTTAAGAAATTAGTTGCTCATGATAGATGGCGAAGAGATGGATAAACAAAATACTATATATGCATTCATATTGGTAAAAGAAGTTGGTCAACGTTTTTACACAATATAAATTACAACAGTAGCAGAAAGAGGGGATAGAGATAGAATATCAAGCCATGGTATTACTCCCTCTGGCGCCGCGACAGGTGAAGTTCCCCTTCTTTTTTCTTCTAGAATAAATCTTAAGTTCTCATTCAAGATTTCACGAGGGCTCGAAGGGAAGTATTTATGAAGTGAGAAATTGTACAAAGTTTCCTCTAACGTCTTCTTGGCTCTTTTTGTATGAAAATCTGATGCATATATATAATCATCATTGGACACTTCTTCTTTCACTAATGATTGGTTGACAAGGTGCATTAATTTCTATACCCTGATGCGTCGTTTATTTCGCGTCAGAAGTTCATTGGCTCTACCGTGAAGCTTTCTTGTCAGCCACCAACTCTGATTTGATCTGCATCGTTCTATGCATCATGTCACCTTCTATCACATGAAGTTATGTGTTCCCACCATGCGAATCCAATTTTGGTGTCAGGAATTTTTTTCTACGGTGACATCTTATGATCACGTGAATAGATTTCTATATTCACGAAGCACAATTTTGTTAATTTTTGGATTACGAGATTGTGTTCATATGCGATCGCATACTATAATTAATTCCATGATTTTCTTGCCAAGCTGCCGCATTTTCCATGATTTTTCCTAATTATTTTAGAGAAAAATGATACAATAATTTTACTTCTACAAGTTATCATTTATGCATGCATTCATATATACAATATGATGTATGAGCATGCTCAATAAAATCATGCAACTCTATAATATAATATTTATATTAAAATGATACATGAAATAATGTTTATTCTATGGTGAGGTGGAATAAAATATGCTATCTAATTATAAAACCATACATCACATATATAATTAAAATTAAAAGCAACATTGGCTAAAAGTTTGCATCTTAAATAAAATTAATATAACATTTATGTCAATTTAATTAATGAAAAAAGCAATAAACTAAATAATTATTACAAATAGTAATTAAATAAAAGGTAAAATTGCTCCAACTGTCACGGAAGGGACTCGAACTCACGATCTAGAATGCCCACCGCTCGCTTGCCTCATGTCCAGAGCGTCGCAACGCTCTCTGCGAGTGTTACGACATTGACAATTGATTCTCCATAGCATAGCACTATGTTGTTCGCAGCATCATGATGCTGACCTTTCTGTCTTATAGCGTAGGGCGAGCATCATAACACTCCATCCCTATGTTGTTAGGCAGAAACACTCATCTACTTCGTCCGTTCATCTGAATTGCTTCGTTCTTACTTTGAATTTCTCCAAATTGAAACCAGATCAACATCACAAATGACACAGACTCAAATACAGACTCGATTGCAAGAAAATTATGCTTAAAAATACAACGGGCCCTTACATATCAGCGAATTGAAAGTAGTACAAACTATTGTCAATCTCTAAAACATCCAATGTGCAAAAACCCAAAACACACATCATAATGCAAATCTAAACACCCACCATAAACTCTGATTTAATGTTCAAAAATGAAAATTAAAGACTCGAGATGACTCTAATACCAATTGAAGGCTTTCAAATACCCGTAATGGAAGCATATGAATGCAATTAACTTCCAATTTACATTTTACAAAACCAAATAAAGCAGAGGACAGAAAAATTATAAACAAAATTCCTCAAGCACACTTTTACAACTATGATTTTTAGAGGAAAAGAAGGGAATTGAGAACTCACTCTTGAAGATATACATCTTCTCGATATCCTCTCCCAAATCATAACACGGTCACGAAAAGACACCTTCTCGGTCTCACAATCACAGCATCACTAACAGAGAATTCATAGCAATAAGGAGACACCACCATGAGGCCTTCCTCATTATTCTCTAGGATGAGAATCATAGCGGAGTTGTGGGTTCGTTCTAGATTAATTTAGGAAATAGATAAAGTTTTTTGTTCTTTTTTTTAGAGAATTCTTCACACATCGGGAAAAGAGCAAAGATGATTGAAAGGAAGAAGATCAACAAAATTGTTAACTCTTACGATTTCTCTGTGATTCATGTTATGAAGAGATTGAAGAGGGAGAGGGTGGTTATAAAAATAACTCATTCTCCATTATTTAAAATTCAAAACAAAATCATATTTCATAATTTTGAATTTTGAATATATAAAATAACCACTTTATTGTTGGGACTGGTGTCCTAATTCTCTCGGAATCTCGTTGTTTTGTAAAGATACACATTGTTTAATAAATAAAATAAGTGTTATTTAATTCTGGCATTTACTCATATCCAATAAACAAAGCTCCTTGGTTATCTTATGTGAATTTAAGCATGTATATGTGATATACAAGTGAATCATGCCTTAAGTGACAACCTAATAGGTCATAGTATAAGGATTAAGGTGGGATACCTGATCCAGGCGACACTACGGATACGGCCCGCTTTGTAGAGGTTTGCAAGTGTTGTAAACTACTACAGATGGTAGATTCTGACCATTCATGTGGAGACGTGCGAGTGAGGGTGTCCTATACAAAGAGTTTGTATAAGACCTGGACCACGAGATGACTAGACTTTGTATATAACGTCATTGATACTAGAGACTTACATCTCACCCAAACGACCATAGGTGACATGACCTCAATCCTGAGTGTTTTGGGAACTCCTGCCTTTGAGAGCGGTCCTTTGGTTAGTATGGGTGAAAGTGGCCAGATTGTCAACTCAACATGCCTACCTTTTTGGAGACTTGTCTGATCTGGGAGTTAGAAACTCAATCCACAAGATAGAATTCACTCATTTGCCGAAGCAGGGATAAGTAGAGAGATTGCTCCCTTAAGGGCTGATTCCGGAGCTTGAACATAGTGGCCACAACTTCTCTTTGGAAGAAAAGATTCAGTCATAATAGAACTATCACTTATGTTCATTAAAGGGATCGATGGTAACTACAGGGGCATAACGGTTATTGGTCCAACTGTACTTACGAGCGATCTATGAAGGGTTATCGCACTACTGATTAGTTAAGATGGACACATAACATATCTGTGGTAAGGAGAGTTCAACTATCGGTCTTTAGTGGAGTGCCTGGCAGTTGACGGATAGTGAATCCCAGGACTAAAGAGTTTAGTCAGTTATTCACATACTGTTAGAGCTTCGAGCTACAGGTTTATAAGGTCCCCTTGGTAGCTCAATGGATTCAGGTGAGGATCAGTTCTTGGTGTTGATTTGAAATATTCAAATTGACAAGAGGTATTTTGATTATATATGATATAATCGGTATGATGTATGAGATAAATCTAGTGGAGGATTGATATAAATGAGATTTACATTAAGTACCATAGAATAGAAAAAGAACTATGGTTTATATATTTTATGAGATGAAATATTAAAACTATAGGTTATAAATATAGTATGATAAGTTGGTTATCATTTATATTTATAATAATATTAATTATTGGATAATTAATTCTTTTTCATTAATAATTAATTGAGTGGGTGGTTTTAGTGATTCATGGTAACCGTGAGATAAAAGAAAAATGGTTTTCCTAATTTTAGTAAGTTTTTGTCAAAAAAATTTGTTTCAAGACTTTCTCTCACAAAAGAAAACTCAAGGTAGTTGTCAAGTAAATATAGATTTACTAAATGACAGCTTGGGCGAGCTAAACGACCGTACAATATTTACTAAACGACAGCTTGCCCAAAGTAAACGATCGTATAGTGTTTGTAGGCGACAAACACTAAGCTAAACGATTGGGCATCGACCTATACGATAGGTCTCCACCATTTCCCACTTGTCCAATCGTGTACATGATCAGTGTTTCCTCTTTCGTCTGCCTCATTCCAAGTCCGAAAAAAGCCCACCCTTTGAATTCTCACACCAAGAATACCAAGGTAACCTTCTTGGTGGTGTCATACTCAACTCGACACCGTTGAGGTTCTGTGGAGACTGTTCATGTGCTGTTAGGGGAGTTCGTGACTAAGGCGATCGTTGAGGACGAGCGCGAAGTTTTCGTGCAGTGTTGCGGTCGTGTTGTTCGAGCGTTCGAGGTTTCTGTGTTCGAGCGTTCGTGAGCAAGGAACGTGGAGACAAGTCTACAAATGTTCGTAGAGTTTTCTCCTTGTTCATTTATAGTTATTCATGCTGTAATTTCTATATTAATTGCATAACCGCATGTTTCTATATGACTGTAATTTGTAATGTTCATTCATGATTGTAATTTGGAATGATCTTATTTCGCTGCTTATGGAAATCTCGAGTCCAATTTCCTTCATTTATTGTATATTAACAAAACTATACGTTATATCACATATAACATATAACCTATAGTCTATATTATATCACATATAATATAACCTATAATTTATTAATCTCTCATATAACCTATGGTATTAATATGAATTATATTCATATTAATTTTAACCTATAATTTTTATATGAATTATATTCATATAGTTATATATTTGAATCATATTCAAATATTTATTTCTCGCATTAAAACTTTATACTATAACATATCATATACAATATATTAATTATCTCTAATATCTTTAATTAATTTAAACAATTCAAATTAATCCAAAATTAATTTGATTCTCAATCATCTTAATTGAGCTAACGAATGGACCTTATGGACCTAGAGCTTGAACCTCCAATGATACTTGATTAATTAATTAAATTCTTTTATTAAATTAATCAACCTACACTAACTATCAATCACTCCACTAAAGATCGATAATTGCACTTTTTGCACTATAGATATAATCAATCAATAGTGCATTGACCCTTCACAAATTGCTTGTAAATATAGCTGGACCAAAATTATCGTTTTGCCCTTGTAGTTATATCTAACTTCTTAAGTACCATTAATCTCTCTAATGAACAATTAGTCCTAGTCCCACTACAACTAGACCCTCTCTGGCCAATGAGAGGGTGAGAGCCCTCATTATTCAAGACCAGGGATTAGCCTTGGGAGCAATTCATCTACTTGTCATAACAAAGGGAATGATTGAATTCCATCTTGTGTAGTTGAGTTCCTAGCTCCCCACTTAGATGAATCCCCAAAATTGTAGGCTTATTGAATCGATGAATCTGGTCACTCTCATCCGTACAAATCAAAGGACTATCTTTATAGGTAGGAGTTTGCAACTCACTCAGGATTAAGGTCAAGTCACCTATGGTCATCCTAGTGAAATGTAAGTCTCTTCTAGCAATGGTGTTATAACGAGAGACTAATTATTTCATGGTTTGGTCTTATACAAACTCTTTGTATAGGATTCTACCGCTCAAAATCAGATCATTTGTAACACTTTACAATAATTGTAACAATTACAAAGCGGGTCGTAACTGTAGTGCCACCAAGATAAGATACCTAGCTTTATCCATCTACTACAGATCATTTAGGTTATTAATTAAACATGTTCCACCCGTATATCTCCACATACATGTTTAAGTTGAAGGAACTGTGAGTTCCATTGCGAAAGCGGGGTCGTTCCCAATTCCTAATTTTAACATAATGATAATTTACAGTACAAATAAATATGCATTAACATTAAATTACAACATGCTTTACAAAAGAGGAAGATGGGTTAGGAAAACACTTACCCTTAAAGAATACAACTATCTTCACGAAATCCTCCTCGATTGGTCATGACCAATTCGAAAAAACTCCCAAGAACATAGTAATCCAAGATGGCCACGACCACAAAATCCTCCTCATTATTCTCCTTAAGGTAGCGTGAGAATATCAGGATTTGTGGGCTCTGAATCTTTTTAGGAGAGGGAGAGAATTTTGAGAGGGAAGAAATTTTGTTTTGGGGAAGTTTTTCTAGGAAAAAACACAGATCTCTCCTCTGATCTTCTCTTTTGTGAAGTAGAAGATGAAAAATATAAAAAATAAAATACCACCCATTCACCAAGTTAATCTAAGAGAGAATTAAGGGGACGGAAGTTATTTCCCTCCCTTTGATTTCAAAAATTAAATTAAATTAATTTTTTTCAATGATACATGGCATTTGATAAAATCCAATTCATATTAAATTTAATTATATGAATCTCATCCATATAATTAGTATTTGAATCATATTCAAATATTTAATTCCTCTCAAAATAAATTTTATATTATAATGTATCAAATACATTATATTAGTTATATCATATATAATTTTTTTTAAATTAAATATATCATATACAATTAATTTGAACAATTCAAATTAATCCAAAATTAATTCTCAATAATCCTAGTTAAGCTACAGAGGGGACCTTGTGAACTTGTAGATTGAAGCTCCAATGGTACTCGAATAATAAATTAAACTTTTTTAATTAAATTATTCAACATCCATTAACTACTAGTTACTTCACTAAAGACCAACAACTACACTATTCACATTATAGATATATTTAGTCCATTAGATATAACCAATCAACAGTTTGATGACCTTTCACAAATTGTCCGGAAGTATAGTTAGACCAAAATTACGTTTTTCCCTGTAGTTACATCTAACTCCTTAACTACGACTTATCCCTTTAATGAACAATAATAAGTCATCAGCTCTTAAAGGAGCAATTTATCTACTTACTCCGATATTAGGGAATGAGTGAATTCCGTCTTGTGTAGTTGTGTTTCTAGCTCCCCAAGCAAACGAATCCCAAAATGGTAGGCTTATTGAGTCGGCAATATGGCCACTCTCACCCATAAAAATCAAAGGACCTCTTTCATAGGTAGGAGTTCACAACTCACTCAAGATTCAAGTCATGTCATCTATAGTCATCCTGGTGTAATGTAAGTCTTTATTATTAACCGCGTTATACAAAGAGATTATTCATTTCGTGGTTCGGTCTTATTCAAACCCTTTTATATAGAACACCCCTGCTCACATGTGTCCACATGAATGATCAGGATCAGATCATTTGTAGCACTTTTGCAACAATTTTAACATCTACAAAGTGGGCCATATTGATAGTGTCACCAAGATAAGGTATCCAACTTTATCTATTTAATACAGACCATTTAGGTTATCACATAAAAATGACCCACTTGTATGTCTCTGCATACATGTTTAAACTACATAAGATAACCTTGGATCTTAGTTGATTGGTTTTGTGGGTTAATACTACTAAATGTCAAATAAAATACTTCATATTTTATTAAACAAATAAATCGTTTGTACATTACAATTACACAGGACCCACAAGATTTATAGCATCAACCCCAACATAAGTTACATAAAATAACTTAGGATCTTAGTTTATTGGATTAAGTTAGTACATAAAAAATAACAACTATTTATTAATAACAATTTGATCACAGATGTTTACAAACTAAGAGAATGTCACCACGAGCTACTTTCAAACATAGAAGAAGATGACACCTAAACAGGCTCGATGACAAGATTTTCTTGTGGAGTTTGATTATAGACTTGAATATAAACCAAGACAGGCCAACGTAGTGGTGGATGCACTCAGTCGCAAAGCTGAACTTTCTCCTTTTACCAGCATGCCTGCAAGTAATTTTCTTGATCAAATCAAAGAAGGCATGGAGTGAGATGAAATGGATAAGAGCCTACTCAAGATAAAAAAATAAGAGAAGAATCAAAGGTTTTGGGAACAAGATGGCATTCTTCTCACCACTAGAAACCGAATTTTGGTGGCAAGATGGGGGAATTTACAAAGAGATATTCTAAAAGAATACCACGAATCTCTCTGTGCAGGTCGCCCAGGTATGAATTTAACTCTCGCCCTCATTCAAGACCAATATTATTGGTCACAAATGCAGGATGATGTCGAAGCCAATGTGAGAACTTGCCTAGTCTGCCAACAAGACAAGGTGGAACAATAGTACCCTACAGGCTTATTAGAGCCAATATCTATTGCTAAAGAACCTTGGGATATTGTTACCATGGACTTCATCATAGATCTACCCAAGTCCAATGGCTATGAGAGCATTAAGGTGCTAGTAGACCGATTTAGCAAGTATGTTATCTTCATACCTTGCCCCGCGGATGTCAAGGTAGAAGAGGTAGCCCGCTTATTCGTCAAGAATGTAGTAAAGTTATGGGGGATGACCAGAAGCATCATTAGGATCAAAACCCCCATTTTACAGAGAAGTTTTGGCGAGAGTTATTCAAGTTAATGAGAACAAACTTGAACTTCTCAACAAGCTTTCATCTCCAAAGTGATGGACAGACCGATAGAATTAATGCCCTACTTGAGCAATATTTACAACACTATGTCAGTGTCCACCAAAAAAATTGGGCGAGTCTCCTTGACATAGCCCAATTCTCTTACAACCTCTAGAGGAGTGAGTCCACGAGTAAAAGTCTCTTCGAGATAGAGGTTGGACAACAGCCTAATACGCCTGGTGTCCTCATCACCCTTTGTAAAAGGCTCAACCCATCAGCTTACAAATTTGCTAAAAATGGAAGGTGGAGCAAGATGTTACTCATGCCTATCTTGGCCAAGTTGCCTCATGAATGCAGAAAGAGGTAGATGCCAAAAGACACCCCAAGGAGTACAAAGAAGGGGACAAGGTAATGATCAAACTACTATCTAATCAATTTAAGTCCTTCTGGAAGGTACACAAGGGGTTGGTCCGAAAATATAAAGGCTCACTCCCCATAATTAGATGCGTTAGAAATGCAACATATCAAGTGGAGTTGCCACCAAAAATCAAAATACATGATATCTTCCATCTAAGCATGCTAAAGCCATTCCATGAGATCCTAGTAGATCAAAAGATAAGCAGAAGAGAAGTTCCAAGCTACACCAAGTATCAAGTTAAATGGCAAGGGTTACCAGATGACGAGGCTAGCTAGGAACATGAAGAATTGCTTTGAAAATTCACAGATGACGTCAAACAATATTGGGAGAAGAACACAACGAGGACGTTGTGAAATTAAGTGGGGGAGGGTGTCATGCCCTACAAAAAGACCCTAAAACAAATTTTTTCGCAAAAGCTCCCTAGCACAGCCAAGGAGAGCATCGAAGTTCCTCGCAACATCCAAGATAACCAAGCGCGGCCCATGACCGCGCCATGCCCACTCGTGTAACTATAAAAAAGGTGCATCCTCTCACATGCTTATGCGCACTCTCAATGAAGCACACCTATGCGCGTGCCTTTACTTCGCTCATCAGACAGGCGCTGGGCAACGCCAACGCCCACACCCGTGCACACTCGAGAAGGTCCTCAAAGATTTTAGAAACTTCTAGAAAGCTCTAGTGCCCACACCTCTATCTCATACGCATCTGGAAAGCCAGAGGCTCTACTAGATATGTCTGAAAAAGCCCAAACAACACCAGACTATGCCCACTGCTCGCCCATGGCCTAGACAGGCCCAGAAGGCTCTAGACTGTGCTAGTCAATCCTAGAATGCTCGAGAAGGCCCCAGACCAATCTTGAAGTCTCTATTACGTGCTTGGACAAGGCTAGAGCCTACAATGTCACAAGCACTAGAATGTACTACAAGGGTCTAAAGTGATTAAGATAGGTCTAGAATATTCAAGAAAGGGCTTATATGTACATAGACATTTAAGGAAAGCCCTAGAAAGCCCCATGGTTGACCTACATAGGCGATTAAGGCCTCTTAAATTCGGTGGCCAACCCTATAAATAACCCTTAAGGGCTCATTTGTACATCATCGGTTGAGAAGGTAATAAAGCGTACACACATTCACTCAAACTCTCATGTTTACCTTCTTTAGTCCCTTTAGATATTCCCTTGTGCCTTAGCAAGACACAAACCTCTCCCGAGGCTTACTTGGAGTGTCTTTAACCAAGATCACTCAAGTGTTGCACGACTGGTTGCTTGTAAAAATACAACCGCATGACACATAGCTCCAGAACAAAAATACAAACAAATATAATTTATACAGGCAACAAAAACTCATGAATAAAGCAAACACTACTCAATATTGGAACAAAAACCACAAAAAAAAAAAAAAAAAAAAAAGATATGGTATAAGAAATGAGTTGTCGATTACCAAAACACCAACTTTAGGCAAAAGAACGATGGGAGAAACCAAATGCAAGTAGTCAGTGAAACAAGAACTAATTCTAAAATACTCTAATTGATCATTTTATTTGAAATTATCTTGGGTAGGAAAAGAACAAATTTTAAAACAACTCATAGATACGCTCATTTTTTTTCATATAGAAATTTTTGTTTTAATTTATCCAATTTATTCCATTCTCACACCAATTTCTCATTAACCAAATATAAACTGACATCAAGTAAGCATATAATCCCACAAAATCATAAAATTCTAAAATAAAAATCTCCTCTTAAAATTTAGTAAAATGATAGATAGCTAAATGAAACTTCTTAACTAATATCAATAAATAGAATAATTGATTCACAAAAAGGATCAACAAAGTCTTCACCACAACAAATTTGACAATGCATGTGTTTTATTATTTTCTCTTCTACTAGTTGTCATCAAAATTATTATCCAAATCTCAATATATCTCTAATTCTCGATGTATCTCTCTTTTTGTGTACTAAACTCAATCAACGTATTAACACATAATCAATTAATAAAGTACAACTTTGTTAAAACATTTAAGTCTTAAAGATCCTTGGGGATTCCATTATTGTTTTTCTTCTTCCTAAAGTCTATATACTTAAATTGACGGATTTTTTAGGTAAATAGAGCCCAATCAAATTATGAAACAAGAGAATCAGTAACAAGAAGAGAATCACGAGAAAGGGGAAATGAAGAAGTGGAGTAAAAGATGGTATAATCGAAGAAGAGGGTGGAGAAAAAATAGGGGAAATTGAGAAGTCCTAAGTCATAGATTTAAGTAGGAGAGAGAGAAATCATAATAGAGATTTGATAAGGTGTAGATAAATAGTAAGGACATTGTTTCAACTTTTTTAAGGCAATACTACAACAAGTTTGGCTTTAGGTATTAGTTTGGTTCATATACTAACAATAGATTAAGTGTATTTTGGATTTTTTTTTTTTTTTAAGTTTAAGGGTTTTCTTGAATTTCTTTAAAGTTTAGGGATATATATTTTTGAAATAAAGTTCTAATAGTTTCCATCCAAAAGTAAATGGTAAAGATATTTTTGAACTATGTTTGAAAGTGTAAGATTACTTATGAAACTTTTAAAAGTTTAAGAGTGTTTTTGACACAATGTATAAAGTTAAAGGGTGATTTTTATAATTTAACCAATATATATTAATGGCATCACTATGATTATGATAGTATTTGTATTTTTTTAAAAAATAATAATAATAATAATACAACTTTAGTTATTATAGTGGCTAATTTAAATAATAATGCTCAAGGTAATTGTCATGATCTTCTCTTATAGAAATTATAAGTTCCTTCTCTAACCATCGTAATAGTTGTTATACTAAAAAAAAATTAAAAATAATGAGATAAAAAAAACCAAATGGAGGTTAAAATGTATAAGAAAAATAATAAAAACAATTTTTTAGAGATAGAAGGGAAAAGAAAACTGAACCAACGAGTTGGCCTGCTGGGCCGGCTGCAAGAGTTCGGTGCACCCAACAAAACGAAAATCAACGAACCAATCCACCTTATACATAATCTTCGGCTAACTTAGATTTTGATTGAAATATAATAACCACCCGTACTTTTTCCTATCGCATACATAAACTTTGTTTTCTTTTAGCTGTTAATTTGTTAAAGTCCTAAATTCTTTTTTTTTTTTAATAAATAAATCTTATTATACTTTTTCTATCCTATCATTTTATTAAATTCGTGATCTCATAGTGTTTTTTTCCCTCTAAATTCGTTTTTTTTTTAATTTTAACAAATAAATCTTATTATTTTATAAGTATGTTAAATTAGATGTGATGTAGACGCCCATTATTACTGTCTATTGCTCGTATATCACTTATCCATTATCTCATGTATTATCCATGTGTCTTAAGATTACATATTATTTGTAACAACCCAAATTTCTATTATGTTTCTTGGACACTACTTTGTGCATGCATAGGCTTAACAATAAATTCCTCGAGGGAAAATTAAATAAGAGAAATAAAACTTTTATTTCATTAAATAAAGCTCAAATAATAAAATCTTGAAAATACCTTTCAGGGTATCCCTGACCCAAATATAGAATAAATATCAATTAAATAAATTAATAAATGAATAAATAAAATAATCGTGAATTTTAAAATATTAGATTCCTAAATCAAACCCTATCAAATGAAACCTAAGTGCGGAAAAACCTGAAAAACGTGAAAGGAAAAGGATGAGTATATAAATATACTCAGTAAGCAACCCACTACTGGACTCACTAGGTGAACTGTTAGCCTTCCTATCGGGACTCAAGTGCACAATACGCATCGTAGGCATAAACATAGGCATAAGCATAAGGGGCGAACCCGAAGGTATGGTTTCATAAGTGGTGATCCCTCTGGGTCACAGTCATAAGCATAAATGGTGATTCCAAAGGAACACTGAAACATAAACATAAGATGTGAACTTGAAGGTTCACTACATGCGATGTACGTAGACCGATAAGAACACTAACAGTCACTATCAGTCTTACATAGGCACAAGCACAATCAAAGTCTTAAATCATGCATAGGGTCCGAAAAGTCTCATAATACATCCATCAGTCAAACACTGCAATAATACAAAATATCGAAATTCCATAGCAAAAATAGCCAAAAGATTCCATAGCATAATGATGAGAAGAATTATTAAGAATTCAAATGGACATCCATTGAAAAGTCAAAAGATTCTTCAATCTAACGAATTATCATATGATGTTTGCTCTCAAGGCAAATTAATCATTATACCATCACTAGTCAAAGTGGGAACTAAATCACCTGCATTTTTAAAATGAATTCATGGTGATATGTGGACCTATTAACCCACAAAGTAGACCATTTAGATATTTTATGGTATTAATAGATGCATCCAGCAGATGGTCACATGTGTGTTTATTATCAAGTCAAAATCTTGCAAGCAAGATTACTTGCTCAAATAATTAAGTTAAGAGCATAATTTCTTGATTATACAATTAAGACCATTCATCTTGATAATGCTGGTGAATTTACATCCCAAACTTTTGATAATTATTGTATGTCAATTGAGATAAGTGTTGAACATCCTTTAGCTCATGTTAATACACAAAATGGTTTAGCATAATCATTCATAAAATATTTGCAGTTAATTGCTAGACCATTGCTTATGAGAGCTAAGCTTCCTACATCTATAGGGAGACATGCTATTTTGCATGTAGCGTCACTCGTACACATTAGGCCAGTTGCTTATGGCAATGAGCCAAATATTTTCCATCTAAGAATTTTTGGATGTGCAGTATATGCTCAAATTGCTCCACCACAACGTACTAAGATGGGTCCTCAAAGGAGGTTAGGAATATATATTGGATATGACTTCCCATCAACTATTAAATATCGTGAACCCTTAATAGGTAATGTATTTACTGCACAATTTGCTGATTGTCATTTTAATGAACAAATTTTCCAACATTAGGGGGAGGAATTAAGAAGTTGAAAAAAGAAATTACATGAAAATGCATTGTTATTGTCTCATGTAGATCCCTCTGCAAATCAATGTGAACTTGAAGTTCAGAAGATAAATCATTTTCAAAATATAACAAATCAGTTACCAGATGCATTTATAGATGCAAAGTAACTAAGTCACATATAACACCTACAAATGTTCCATCAAAAATTGATATCCCAATACAGCAAGTTGTCACAAATGAGTCTGGAACACACAGAATTGTGATAGACCAATGGGTTCCAAAGATAAAATTCC
Organism: Benincasa hispida; assembly: GCF_009727055.1. Lineage (NCBI taxonomy): Eukaryota > Viridiplantae > Streptophyta > Magnoliopsida > Cucurbitales > Cucurbitaceae > Benincasa > Benincasa hispida. The sequence goes on from NC_052359.1 coordinate 36,987,837, forward strand.
TTGAAAAGAAAAAATAATAAATAATAAAAAAGACTTCGTTGAGGACGTAAATACCCATGATGAAATCTGTGACATAACTTGAAGGTGGAATACATAAAGATAATAATGGGATTTCAATAAGCTATGTCATGACAGGAAAAATGATGGAACCAGACTCAAGTAGTTATTGACAAAAAAATTTCATGTAATGTTGCTCTTGATATTATATCTAAAAGTGAGGATTCTGAACCAAAATCTGTTGAAGAATGTCGACATAAATATTGGCTTTAGTGGAAAGAAACAATTGATGCAAAATTAAACTCATTTTAAAAACGTTAGGTTTTTGGATCAGTAGTACGAACACTAGAAGGTGTCAAATCTGTGGGATACAAATGGGTATTTATGAGGAAAAAAAATGAAAATGAGGCCACAAAATATCAAGACTAGTTGTATGAGGTTTTTTTCACAAAGACTTGGTATTGGTTATGAGGAGACGTATTTTCCAGTTGTGGATGCAATTACACTAAGATATTTAGTTGGTTTGACTGTGTATGAAAGTCTGGATATACATCTTATGAATATAGTCACAACATATTTATATAGATCTCTTGATATCGATATTTATATAAGAACCCCAAAAGGAATTAAGATACCTAAAACACATAAATCAAATTCCCGAAAATTATATTCAATAAAGTTATAAAGATCGCTATATGGATTGAAACAATCAGGACGAATGTGGTACAATTGCCTGAGTGGATATTTGTTGAAAGAATGATATCAAAAAAATCCAATACGTCTATGTGTTTGTATAAAGAAATCACAGTCATGATTGTTATTATAACTGTATATGTTGATGACTTAAATATAATTGGGACTCCTGAAGAGCTTTCAAAGACAATAGAATACCTTAAGAAAGAATTTGAGATGAAAGATCTCGGAAAAAAAAAATTTTACTTAGCTTGCAAATTGAGCATTTAGTAGATGAGATATTTGTTCATCAGTCAACTTATATAAGAAAAGTTTTGAAAATATTTTATATGGACAAAGCACATCCATTGAACACTCCAATGGAAGTTCGTTCACTAGATGTGAAGAAAAATATATTTCAACCTCGAGATGATAATGAAAAGCTTCTTAGTCCTAAAGTGTCATATCTTAGTGCAATTGGTGCACTTATGTATCTTGCCAATAATACAAGACCAAATATTGCATATCCAGTAAATTTATTAGCAAAATATAGTTCTTCTCCAACAAAAAGATATTGGAATGAAATTGAGCATGTACTTCGTTATCTCCAAAGAATGGTCGACATGAGTTTATTTTATTCAAATAAATTAAATTTTGATCTAATTGGTTATGCAAATTCTAGATATTTATCTAATCTACATAATGCTAGATCTCAAACAGGCTACCTGTTCACATGTGGAGGAATTGTTATATCATGGCGATGGGTGAAACAGGCCACAATAGTCACTTCCTCAAATCGTGTTGAAATTCTTGCAATTCACGAGGCTAGTCGAGAATATGTATGACTAAGATCAATGACTCAGTACATTCGTGGAACATGTGGTTTGTATTCTAGTAAAAATCTTCCAATGATATTATACGAAGATAACACAACATGTATATCCCAAATAAAAAATGATATATTAAAGGAGATAGAACTACATATTTCACCGAAATTTTTTTACACTCATGATCTTGAAAAAAATGGCAACATCACTATACAACAAATTTGTTCGAAAGATAACCTAGCATATTTATTTATAAAGGAATTACCTACTGCAACCTTTGAAAAACTGGTGCACAACATTGGAATCCAACGACTCAGAGATCTCAAGTGATGTTTCCATGAAGGAGAGTAAATATATGTTTTAAGAGTATCAAATTATATGAAATATATACTTTTTTTGTTCACTAGGATTTCTTCCTAGTGGGTTTTTCCCTAGTAAGGTTTTAACGAGGTATATTTCATATATAATGGGCATCTAAGAGGGATTATTTCACATCCGCATTCTCGTTGTGTGCTGTTGTGCTCCTCAAATTCACAACATATTATAGTTTTTGCATCCTACAATTTCACTAGGATTTTTTTTTCTTTTTACATTGATTTGGTCTACTTCCTATAGTTTGAAAATTTTTTTTGTGGTACAACATCAGTTGGGGTGAGAGATTGAATCTCCGACCTCTTGAAATGGAAGTCATGCCAATATTATTGACCTAAACCCACTTTAGCATTTCAAAAATTGTTGACCTACAAAGGAAGTATAAAGTATTGACTTGTGTCATTCTAAGTTTTAATAATAAAAATTATAAACAAACATAATAAATTTGTCTTATGACATTAAGGTACGTGAAGAGATTGTTAAAGGCAAGGATTTAAACTCCATGGTAGCTCCCATTGGAAATAAATTTCTAATGCTTCTAAAAAATATAATACAATAAACTTATATAGTTGTTCTATAATATCATAACGTAAAGTTTTGCTATATAATTCTGATCTTCCGATATTGATTCGATTAAAGCACACTAATTTTGTCAAACTTATTAATCGCTATAGTTCCCTTTAATTTAATAAAAATTAGAAGAAAAAAAAAAGTAAATAAATAAATGGTTATGATTGGTCTTAATCAATTTATAATTCATGAATTGAAAAAAAAAAAGATATTAATTAAAAAATACACGGAAAGGGAAAGAAAGAGTCAAAATTGAAAACCATAATTAAGACGATAAGAACAAGAGGTAGAGAGAGAGGATAAGTACAAATGTCAACATCCCAAAAGCCAAACCAGAAATATCCAAATAATACAAATAATAATAATAATAATATTATTATTATTGATATTATTATATTTTTTAAGGAAACTATGAGAAATGAGTTTAGGTCGGCCCCACAGAATCTGATAAACCGGCCACCGTCCTCCTTCCATCTGTTCGAAACGGGCCGGTGACAAGTGGGTCCCGGTTAGCCTGGCCCACAGAAATTTAAATTTCCGATGAACGCTTTAAATTTCTCGTGACCGTTGATTTTGAAATCACAGGCTCCTGATCCTTACCTGTAAAACAGGAAATTCAAATTCCATACGGAGCGATTGTCTGAATAAAACGCCGTAGTTTTGTTGATACGACGTTAATGAATACGACAAGATCTTGTCAAAAGACGATTTTATCCCTAAAATTTCCGATTTTGTATAAATCTCTTATCTTATCTCCAAAACACATATATATGGGTGTTTCAATTAATTAATTTCCACGCTCATCATTCTTTATATCGTTTATATCCACGTTTAATGACGTGGCAATTTATAGTTATCAAACAACCTTATAACTTTTTAGTTCAGTTCTATTATTTTAATTTGTCATCATTACTCTTAGACCTTGGTCCATTAGAGAATTGGTATTGGCAGTGTTATTTAAGGTTGTCATAGAAAATGTTCTTTCGAATTTTGTTCAATTTTCCTTTCAGGATGTCGTTGTATTTGTAATTCCAAACAGAATATTATTTCTTTGTCAGAAAAAGTATGTGTTATTTTTCCCCATTTTATTTCCTTTTATAGGTCTTGCAATATAGGACAGTTGGGTTGTTATTTTTATACAGAACATTTCCTCTTCTCTTTGTATTATCTTTTAGTACTTCAATTCCTCGTAGGTGGTATAGTCCTTTGTCAAGCTCTCCTTTCAGCAGTGTTTTGTCTGTAGCCTTATCCTTAATGACACAATAGTTAGTGTGAAATTTAACAATCACAGAATTATCATGAGCTAACTTGGATATGCTAATCAAATTCTTTGCAATATTAGGCCCACATAGGACATCATTTAGTATAAACTCATTTCTTCCATCAAATAAATATGACTGACCAGTGTGAGTATATGCAGTTTTTCACCATTACCTACAATGACCAGTTCATTACCTCCATACTCGGTTGGGTTGTTGATGTTGTTATAATCAGGAGTGACATAATTAGTAACTCCACTATCGATGTACCAATTTGGATCAGCTATTATCTCTGGTGTGGCCATGAAGGGGTTGGAGGGCTGTGAGGCTGTGAACATAGCTGCGACATTGTTGTTGGGGCCAACCGACCCCATGATTTCCTCTGCTTTCATTTTTTGAGAGTATTCTTTATCAAATCGAGATAGAATACTAGGGCTGAGTGACCATACTTCCCACAAACTTGACATGTTGGTCTGTTTGAGTTGTTGTTTTGACCTCTTCCTCGACCTCGGCCGCCATCTTGTCCATTGAATGAATTATGATTAGAGCTACTGCCTTTGGAGCTGTTGTCCTGTTGCCTATACCCATTGAATGAGGGATTGAAATGTGGCTTCCCTCCAAACACAAGTTACATTGACAGAAGGCTGCTGGGCAAAGGAGCTATGCATTTTGACAGAGTTTTGGTGTTCCAATCATTTTTCATAAGAAAGAAGTTCGGATTGCATATCTAACCAAGAAATACCTGGTTTACCTTGGATACCCACGACTATTGGGTTGTATTCTTCATCAAGGCCTAGGAGAACTTGTGAGATTAGTGCTCTTGTCAACACGGGGTTGCCTGCTTAAGCAAGGTTGTCGGAGTGCAGCTTCATCAGCTTAAGGCACTCACTCATTTTCTGACTGCCTTTCTTTGTCTGTTGGAACACCTGCCTTAGGTAGTTTTCTTCAGCTCGAGATTGAACACCGAACAGCTCTTGGATGGCTTGCCACAGTTCTTTGGCATTTTCGTACCCCTTAAGTTGGACGGCTACATTTGGAGCCATGGAGTTGTCCAACCATTTTAGTAGGAGTTGATCGATGACCAGCCATGCTTCATATTGGGGATTCAGACATCGTTCAACTAAGGAGCTGACTCTGTTGTCACTGATCGTTTGGGAGCTAGAAGTTACTTCAGAGGTAGTCTGGACAAACATCGGTGGGTAGGGTATTTGTCCTGAGAGATGTCCTTCGAGCTTGTAGCTTCGGAGGATGGGCAGCGTGAGCATCTTCCACAACATGAAGTTGCCGCATTCTAGCTTCGTGGTGGTGAGCTGATTTAGGAGCTGATTGAGGGGTGGTGTGCTAAACTTCACTGGTTCGGCGGTGGAGGAACTTCCGGTGAGTGTGGCGTCGACCATGGTAGCTCTGATACCAAGTTGAAAATCAAGAGGTTTTGTTTTTTAGAGAGCCTTTTCAACTTCCTTTTTTTCTCCTTTTTGTTCTTTCAATGCAATAGTAGCTACAACCCTATATTCTTTTATACACTCATTGCCCTACAATATGGTTATATAATAATACAAAAAGAATAAAGAATATCACACTTGGCTTGGTTGTATTGGTGGAGAGAAAACAAATTCTCAACTGAATGGTAGTGACTCAATTCTATTTTCTTCCACCTTTCCTTTGCCTTTTTCATTTTTATTTTCTTCTCTAACAAGGTGAAGGTCAGTTCTCATTTTCTGTGGTGCTATTTAAGAGAATTTGTTTCTCTTTTTTGGTTTGCCACCTGAAAATGTATTTGTGAGTCATTTGGTTTTTTTGTTGGTATCGACAGACATATCTATGTAAATCCTATAATTGTGAAGTGTGTTCGTTTGTTGATCGTGGTTATTCCGTGTATCTTGGTGATTTGATTACAGCATATTGAGAATTAAGGATGTTCATGAGTTGGGTTGGGTTGGGTTGTGTTGGGTTGTGTTGAAAGACTTTTTAGACCCAACCCACCTAACTCAATTGTTCGAGTTGTAAATTTTTTCAATCCAAATGACCCTTATTAAAAAATGAACTCAACCCAATCCAACCAAGAAATATTTGGGTTAGGTTGATTCGGGTTAATCGAGTCATTTATTTAAAATTTTTTTCTTAAAAAAAAGCAAAACATAAATATGTAAAAGTCTAATTTAATTATTTTCATATATCGAATTAAGATTAATCACTCAATTTTAATCTATGTAGTGAAAAATTTCTTTCTATAGTGCAAAGAAACTACCTTTAAGAGTTGTTGAAGAATAAATTATTAAAAAAATATTAGAATTAAATATAATTAAAATTAATATTTGTATAAATAATTGTGTTATAAGTAATTAAAAATATATATTTTAAAGTTAATAATAAATTCGAGTTGGTTCGGTTATATTAGATGAACCCATAAACCAACCCAACCCATACATTTTTTATTTATTTGAACCCAACCCAAACCGCACGGGTTGGATTGGGTTGATCGGTTTTTTCAGATCTTCGGATTTTTTGAACACTCCTATTGAGAATGGATTCTCATACTTAAAAGTTGAGAGGGAGTCTCACACTTGGATCACATATAAAAGTGATCATTCAAGAAGTTAAGCTATTCATGTGTCCTTATAACTATCATTTATTTGCAAATAAATATAACATTATAATTGCTTGACATTTTATTACTGAAACTATCTTTCTTGGATACACTGCCTCTAGACGTAGGTAGTATTGCACCAAGCTAGATTATCAAACTCTGTATTTATTTAGTACTTTATTTTTCTGTATTTATCTATGATGTTCTTTGAATTGCTATAACATTGTATGTAATAAGTGTCATTGTATACTAGATGACTTTTATTCATATACCTTTAATTTTTTATTTTGATTCTATTATATATATATATATATATATATATATATATATAACGTAAATGCAACATGACTAAATGATTGAATTGGCTAGTGATAATTTAACGACATACGGAAGTAGGCCAATTATTATAAGAAAAAAAGAAACACAAATAATGGAAATTGAGTAGAAGACATTTTGAACCCTTTTTTTCTTCTCTTGTCGTTTGTGTGTTTTTATTTTTATTTTTTTAAAAAAGTGGGTCACTATTTTGTGTCAATCACCACCTTGACGGTTTGTTTCATACATCAACACTCGGAAAAATTATCATAAATCAAAATAGGATTTTTTAAAAAAATTAGCCTTTTTAAAAGAAAAAAAAAACTAGTTAAAATTTCAATAGATTGCAACTAATTTAAATTTTACCGAAGTGAAAAAGTAAACACTAGATAAGTAATTGAACGAAAATTAGATTTGAAAAAGATAAATAAATAAGACTTATTGTTTGTAATTATTCAATTATGATATATTTATAATTGGCTATTAGAAAGTAAGAAATTATCTTCTTCTTTTTCAATTTTTTTTTTTTCTCTTAGAAAAGTTAGGATTGAATTTCCATTTGTGAGAGACCCTTATCCATTAAAGATTATTGGAAAAGATGGCCCATTAACACGTGGCTTTAATTTAATGATTATGCCACAACACACCCCAACTTGGTTTTAGCTACAATAAATAGGAGAAATGAGTGGATAACCATATTACGACGTTTTCCCCAATTATTACTATTTCCATATTTTACTTACATGCTTTTCTTCTTAACACGTGCAGTTTACACCTTTTACACACCAACTGATCTACGTAGGGACTGAGGACGCGTGCCTCCCTCAAATTATTATTATTATTATTATTTTTTACATTTTTAATAGAAATATCAAATATATTTTTATATATACAATTAATATGTCATTAAAATCTTTAAATAGAGTAGTGTTAGGGAGGCACAATCTGTTACTGTGGGTAGTGGGTTTAATTTGAGTTCTCTTTTTTACACTTTAAAATTGAATTTTGTGTAGTGTTGCATGCCCGTGTGTAGTGCATTCCCATGCCTTGTCCGTGGGCCAATAACAAAAAAGGAATTTAGCTTTTTTATTAAAAACAAAATTCTTAATTAAAATTTCCGAAGACTTTGAAAAATGCTCCAAATAATTTAAAATTGATTACACCTAACATAACGAACTCTATTGCAGTAGAAATTGTTAATATAGTTATAAGAGATATGGGTGACAAATAATTTTCTATGTCGATAGACGAATCAAAAGATATATATTCAAAGAAGTAGATGTTAGTTGTATTCTGATATGTGGATAAAAGTCATGTGATTGAATGATTTGTTGGAATCATACATGTCAATAATACAAGGCTCTATCACTTTAAAAAGTTATTGATGATTTTTTTTTTCCTCAACATGAATTAAGTATTGCTAGTTTGCGAGGACAAAGATATGATAAAGCAAGTAATATGCAAAGTGAGTTCAGTGACTTAAAAACACTTATTCTAAAAGAAATGTGCTTTTTACATTCTCATTAGTTTCAATTAGCTCTCATAGCTACTACAAAAAAACATGTTATTGTGTAGAAGATAACATTAAATCAAGAGACAATGATTAAAATGACTAGAAGATACTCGATGTGGATCATATTACAACACTTTAACAAGTTTTATTACAATGTTCTCTTTAGCAATTGATGTATACAATTGTGCAAGGTGGATCAAATTCAGAACAAAAAATATGAACTAAAGATTCTTATAAATTCGATCTTGTCATTTGACTTTGTTTCCAATATACATTTCATTAAAATATCTTGGAAATCACTAATAACTTGTCTCAAACATCACAAAGAAAAGATCAGAATATTATGAATGTAATGAGTTTAATCACTAATAACTTGTTGGGATCCATTATTGGAGATGGTTTCTTATTTTTGCAATAGTCTCGATATTGAAATTCTTAAAATGGATGACATATTTCTGGTTCGAGGACAACAAAGTTGAAAATATCAACTAATTACACATTTGCATCATTACTTGTTGACGATTTCTATGTTGTCATTGTTATGTAACTTCAAGAGTTGAATAATCGTTTTACTAAAACAAGTACTGAATTGCTTCTCTTGTGGCCTGTTTGAATCTGAGTAATTCATTTGCTACTTTTGATATTCAATCGAATTGTTCAATTTTATCCAAGAAACGTTTTATCTATTGAACTCTTTATGGTTGAGGATCAACTTCAAAATTACATCATTGATATGCATTCAAAATGTGGATAAAAGTCATGCTTTGTTGAACTAAAAAGCATAGCTGATCTCGCAGTAAAAATTTTCATGAAAAATAAATATAAGGTCTATCTATTAGTTTATCGATTGTTTACCTTGGCATTGATTTTACCTGTTGCAACAACTACCATTAAGAGTATTTTATGCTATGAATATTATAAAGACTCAATTGTGTAATCGAATGGAAAATCAATAGATGAATGATTGTCTTATAACATATATTGAGAAAGATTTATTGGATGAGTTAGATAATAAAGTTATCATCAATCAGTTTCAAAACATGGAAGTTCGTAAAGGACAGTTGTAATGTGTACTAAAGTAGTTAATATATAAAACTATGAATACTTTTTCCCTTTTACATTTTTTATAATTTTTTTTATTACGTAATGCCCCTATATAAAATTCTTGGATCTACCATTGTACATGCATATATAAAGATATCGAAAATTAAAGTTCTTTTTATTTTTTATTTTAGAAAATAAAGAATTAATGTTCTTATTGTATAGTTATTTGGTTTCTTATTTTTAATCGTGAGCTTGTCTTTTAAAGCTTTTGTACTATAATTTTCATTTTTCAAAATAAATATTGATTTTTAGTTCATTTCTTAAAAAAAAGAAAAACTAAAACAAAATTTGTAACTTTTTTTTGTCCAAGACTTGACTTGGTAATAGAATTTATAAGTTTAATTTTCTTTTTTCAAAAAAAAAAAAAAAAAAAGAAAAACCAACCATGAAAACCTAAGATCTTTTAATTAATTTTAAGACAAGACTAATCTATAATTAGAATGTAGAATTCTGTCAAATTTTGGTAGAAATCTCAAAATTTTGAGATTTCGATCGGTTCAAACTTTCGATAGGGAAAATTTTGATTTTCTCCATATTTTTTAAAATTTCAATTTTTTTTTTTTTTTTAAATAATTAGGAAGGATAGTTCAAGAGTAGGTTTTTCTTTTTCCTTTTTTATCCTATAAAATCTTTATTTTCCAAGAAACCATATATTTCATTCAAATATTTTTTATCGAATTTTTACATCATTTTACCTCGAACTTGGATTAATGTGAGTTATCTTTTATTCTTCTCATTTTCTCTCAAGTTCTATCTGCTTATAAAATTTTCTTTTTCTCAAAATTTCCTTAAAATCGAACCTTGATATTTCCATCATGCTTTGCTATTTTCTTCTTGTTATAAGCTTCAATTCTTAACATGACGTGCTTTTTACTTTATCTAGTTATTTTTCTTATTACCGAATTTAGCCAAAAAAATTTCTAACTTTTCAACGTAATTTAATAATAATTTTAATGACAGAGATTACATAGAAGCATAACTAAAATCGACACGTGACAAAAAAAATTTATTATATTTAAAAAAAATTAAAAAAATAATATCTAATTCTTTTGTTAATCAATTTTAATATGACAAAAAAAAAAAAAAAGGCCTTATTCAAAATTGTTAGCTTAAGAAGTCTCTCTCTATTTATATACGTACTCTTACCAAATATTTCTATTATGTAAAATATTCCATCGTGGAAGTAAACAAAATTGAAATTGGAACACTTTCTATATAATTAAAATGGATAATCAATCGAAATATGGCTTGGCAATAATATAAATTAAAAAGTCAAAGATCCACATATTGGTTAACTCATAATCATGAGGCTTAATTTGCATTCTTTATTTAACGAAACTTGGGGGCATGTTATACATTATTCCTTTTAATCCATAATCTATTCAAATTCAATCTTGATTGAGATTTGCTTCATATATTTGTAAACTCAAAATAACTTAAATAATGGTATTCGTTAAAATGGGTTTATATATATATATTTCTCTTCATCATATTATATGTTAATATTGTAGATGGAAAATTCCAAACAAAAAAACTCACTTGATCTTCACGTGCCTTTGACATTGAATTTATAACTTCGGATAAGGAAGATGACTTGCAAGACAAGATAAGAAAACACTGATGTGGTGTCAGCCACATAATCTCAGATGCTTAAATTACTATTTAGTAAAAGAATAGAGGAAGCTAGAGACAAAGGAGAAGAACTTACCTTTGGGTATGCTTGTTGTTAGAACAGATGTCACAAAATGTTGTTGTGTCGTGGAGAAACCACTATTTTGAAAGTAATTACGGTGCGACCTCGGTGCTAATCGCTATGTCGGTTGCTCCCCAAGGTTAACACGGTCTCCAAATTTAAACGTGCACTCGTCAAAAAATGGATTAAAACCGATGAGAAGAATGCTCAGAAACATAAAAAGAATTTAGAAGAAAACAGAAGAAGGAAATCAAGTTGTTGTGTCTCCTTTCTTAGGTCTAATATGTGTTAAAGAGCAGCGGAGAGGAGGACACGAACGGTCACAACCAAACGATCACAAACGAACGGTTAAAAAAATGAATGAATAGTTAACAAAATACTAATAAAAATATTCAATAAATTTTTTATTAAAAATATAAGTAATAAAAATTTAGTTCTTTTTTGCGCAACCGCAGTTACCTAAACCCGCCCGTCCGACCGGACGAATAGTGGCAGCGGCGCGCGTGTGTGGTGAAAGGGTTTCACTTCCATAAATGGCTGTTACAGAAAAGTTAACAAGTAAACAATATAAAAGATTATTTGAGAAAACTGTTCTGAGCAAATAAAGGAGATCAAACTTAAACATCAATATCTAACGATTTGAATTGATGCATAGTGAAGTAGAACAACAACCTTGTTAAAAAGAGTGAGTTGCTTCTTGAACTTTCAATAACACTGGCTGAGACCCCCACAACACGTTTTACTCCTAGTCCTTCTTTCGATTCTGCATTATAAAGTGCTTATTATGGTCATACACATAAACCTCGGGTCACTGTGAAAGCTTTAGAAAGAGACCTTTAAACTCTTTCATAGTAGGCGGCCACACCTTCACTATCATGTTAGTTGCTTCATAAAGTTTGTTAGAGACAAACTACTCAAATTGAGCTATGAAGACTTAGTCATTTAGTCCGTGTCAGGACCAGCTTCATCAAGTTTATCAAAGACAAACTACTCAAATACTAAACTATGAAGATTTCATCATTATCCATCAAGTCTACATCAGGACCACCCAAAGAAAGAGCTATAGATCATTAAAAGATTTTAGTATTATCTGTCAAGTCCATCCTAGGACCACCCATATAACGGACTATGGACCATCAAATCTATCGAAACAGACCACCCAAACAAATGGCTATAGACCATCAAGTCTATCACAATAGACCACCTAGATAAAAGGCTATAAAATCCTATAAGGGTTTAAACCTCATGTTTACTGGTGATTCTAAAATTATTTTCCTTACTTGGCCTTTGGTCAAAGGATCAAACAAATTTTTCTCACACCTCACAAATTCCAAAGAAATAATTCCTCTTTTTAACAATTTTCTCACAACTCCATGTCTAAGACATATATATCTCATTTTGCAATTATATACACTATTCTTGACAATACCTATGGCAGTCTGTGAATCATAGTGCACAGAGACTCGTACTGATGCCCTCCACAGTGGTACATCCCTAGTAGGCTTCTAAGCCATTCAACCTCTCGTCCTACTAGTTTTGGAGCAATAAATTAAGATTCCATAATGGATCTAGCTATGCAAGTCTGTTTTGCATATTTCCATGACATTGCTCCTCCTCCAAGTAATAATACATAGAACTGACCTCATCATTATTAGATACCCAATTTGCATCACAATAACCTTCTAATACAATAGAAAATTTGTTAAAATACAAACAATAATCCATGGTTCCCTTAAGATATCTACAGACGAGGAAGAAAATTTCAATGATCCTTATCAAGATTATGTGTATATCTACTCAATCTATTTACAACATATGCAATATCAGGTCTAATATAGTTCAACAAAAATATAACACTATCTATAATCTTTGCATACCCAGACTAAGATACACAATCACCTTTATATTTCTTAAGACTTATACTAACGTCACAAGGAGTTCTTAAACCATTTTCAGTTTTTCTTATCTTAACACCAAGTATTGTGTTAGCTTCCCCTAAATCTTTTATTTCGAAATGGAAAGACAATAACAATTTAGTATTATGTATCGTCTCTATGTTTGTTCCAAAGAGGAGCATACCATCAACATACAAACATATAATCACACACTCAGCTCCTAACAACTTTGAAAAAACACAAGTATCTTAGGAGTTTACCTTAAATCTGTTTATCAAAGTATTATTGAGTTTTTCATACCAATGTTTAAGAGCTTGTTTAAGACCATGATGAGTTTTTTTTTTTTTTTTTTTTTTTTTTTTTTTTTTTTTTAAAAAAAAAATTTACATACTTTATTTTCCTAACTGGCTACTATAAAGTCTTCAAGCTGTACAATATAGATTTTTTCTTTTAGATCACCATTGTGGAATGTTGTTTTACTACATCCATTTTGTGGATTAGAAGTCTATGGAAAGTAATTAATGTAATCAAGGCTCTAATAGTAGCTACTTTTGTTACAGGGAAATATGTGTCAAAGTAGTCAATACCTTGTTTTTGTGTGCACCATACTACTACTAATCTAGCCTTGTATCTTTCAATTGAACTATCTGACCTCATTTTTCTTTTGAAAATCCAATTGCACTTGATAGGCTTATTGAAGGAACCCTAGTGAGACGAACCTTGAGTGGAAGCGGGATCGTCCCAATTTCCATTTGTTTTGAAAAATGATTTTACAGAAAAATAATAACGAGATCATGCATTTGAAAATAATATACATCATACTTTTAACTAAACAAAAAAGAAGAAAATGTTTTTCAAAAAAACTTTACCTTTGAAGACTATTTTCAAAAGTGAATCCTTCGATCTCCAATTGGCACAACCACGAATGCGTCCTAGGTATTCTCAAGGATGAGAGATCTAGGAATGGTGGGCTCTGGCTATTCGGATTGAGGGAATGGAAAGGATGATAAATTACAGCGAACACTTCTTTTGTAAAAACCACAAACACTCTTCTATCTTGTAGGGAGAAGGAAGAATAAACCCTATTGGAATACCACCTCCCCCTGTCACGTAAGTGGTGGGGAGAAAAAGAGGGAGGGAGTTACAATTCACTCCTCATAATTAATCTTAAAAATAAAAATAAAATAATTAATTTTAATAAATAAATTAGATAATAATTAATTAATTTATTTAATATATATATTCATATGATATATAAACTATATGTTATATCAAATATAACATATAAACTATAGTTTCAATATTGTATCATATATAATATAATCTATAGTATCTTTTCTCTCACTTATGACATTTAATATAAATCATATTTACTTTGAATTTAAATTATATGAATCTAAATCACATAATTAATATTTGAATCATATTCAAATATTTAATTCCTCTCAAACATACTTTATAGTGTATCAAATATATTATAGTAATTATATTATATATAATTAAGTAAACTTAATTATATCACATATAGTTGATTCCCTCAATTAATTTGAACAATTCAAGTTAATCCGAAAATTGATCCTCATAAAATCTTGTTGAGCTACTAAGGGGACCTCATGGACCTGTAGCTTGAAGCTCCAACGGTACATGAATAATTAATTAAACTCTTTAATTAAATTATTCACCATCTATTAACTGTCAGGCACTCCAATAAAGATCGACAGTTGCACTTTTCATACTACAGATATATTCCTATATCCATTGGATATAACCAATCAATAGTATAATGATCCTTCACAAATTGCTCGTAAGTATAGCTAGGCCAAAATTTCCGTTTTGCCTTTTTAGTTATATTTAACTCTTTAGGTACCATTGATCCCTCTAATAAATAATAAATCATAGTCCAACTATGACTAAACCCTTCTTGAGCCAGGAGAGGGTCTGGCGCCACATGGTTCAAGCCCTGGAATCAGCCTTGAAGAGAGCAATTTATCTACTTGCCCCAATCTTAGGGAAGGAGTGAATTCCTCCTTGTGTAGCTATTTCCTTCTTGTGTAGCTATGTTCCCAGCGCCCCAATCAGACTAATCTCCAAAATGGTAGGCTTATTGAGTATGCGATTGAAAAGCATCTAAAAAGTGCTTTTATTACCTTCAAATTTAGAACTAATATTGCTAGTTTGGTTTAGTTTGACGTGGTTTATTGAGTAATTTTAGGAAACTAAGAATCAGGAGTAATTTGTGAGAAAATGATAAAAAAAACCCAGGGCAAAACTCCAATTTTAAGCAACTACGGGTTGGCTATGGAATTAGAAAGAAACCAGAAACCCAAGATCAAGAAAATAAGCAAATTTGGAAGACAATTCGGGGGAGCCAGCGTTGAAAGAACGTTGCAACGCTGCTCTCTGACGCTGTAGACCCGAACCAATTGGAAACAGGGTAGCGTTACAGGCTATGACTTTGACGCGAGGCTGGCATGATGCTAGCGTTGCAACACTGCGAGTATATTATAAATAACAGCGTTGCGCTGCCAGGTCTAGAGGAAAAGAAGAGGAGGAGAAAAGGTGAGTCGACTTTGATAGATTTTACCTAAATTCTAATTCGTATAGGAGTCAAAACAGAGAAATTCTTATCGTTTTTGGTTGAAGACTCGAGATTTCGATTGAGAGTTGATCTGAGAGCGTTTCTGGATTGATCGTGTCAGGAAGATTGATCGTGATCTTACAGTTTTGTTGAAGAACAATCCGATATTCGTGGCGAGATTCAAGAAAATTGTGATTGGGATTCGAACCTATTGAGGGGAGATCATTCTTCTTTGTTAATTTATTTTCAGCCATAATGATTGTTTGTTTGTTGAGTACTGTTATAGAATCATGTGTGGCTAAACTCTTTTATTCTAAGGTGTTTGTGGATTTTGGGATGTTATTTTGAGTATTTGAATTTACAATTGATTGATTTTGCATAGATTTCTAAATTGTTTGTGCTTAATGATTTTGATTAACTGGCTATTAATTGAATGAACTTAAGTTAATTAGATGTCTTAAGAAAGAATTTAATTCGCTGAACGTAATAATTTAGATTGCTATTCGAAATTGCATGAGAGTGAATTTAGAATAATAAGGGGTGCGATTGAAGGGTCTTAATGGTGTAACTGTTCAAGCGATAGAAGAGATTTGGGTCGATGGGTAGTTATTAGGATGATTTGAGCTCGAGAGAGGATTTCTTTATTTTAGAAATTCTAGTCTCAATCTATCAATTTCAATCAATTACATGTCATGTTCGTTGTATTCCCTAAATAAAACAACACCTTAAAATTGTTTTGCTCTTAATTGTTCTTATGTGTGACCGAATTTTTGTTATTCGTAGTTATAGATAAAAATCATCTTTTGGTTGTCTAGATAAAATTGATGAAGAATTGTGATAGCTAAGTTAGGAAAATTTTGCTCACATCGGTCCCTGAGGACGATACCCTATTTGGGATCTATTACTTCGATTACGTGCAATTGCATATATTGTCAACGATCTGGCCACTCTCATCCATACAAATTAAAGAACCGCCCTCATAGGCAGGAATTCACAACTCACTTAGGATTCAGTTCATGTTACCTATGATCACCTGGTGAAATGTAAGTCTCTATTATGAACGACGTTATATAATGAGACTAAACATTTCATAGTCCGGTCTTATATAAACTCCTTTGTATAGAATATCCCCGCTCACATGTCTCCACATGAATGATCAAGATCAGATCATTTGTAGCACTTTACAACAATTGTAACATCTATAAAGCAGGCCATACTTGTGGTGTCACCAGGATAAGGTATCCAACCTTATCTATCTACTACAAACCATTTAGGTTATCACTTAAAACATGGTCCATTCATATGTCTCTATATACATGTTTAAGCTACGAGACAACCTTGGAATTTGGTTTATGGGTTTATGATTAATGCAACAAAATTCGGAATAAAATATCATATATTTTATTAAATAAACAAGTGAGTACATTATATTTACAAACTATAGGACCCTACGAGATTTAGGACATCAATCCTAACACTTACTTTTAAAAGATCTACTAAGTTCTAGGTTTGATTCATGATTAAAGAATTTTGTTCACTCTTAATAGCTTCCTTCCATAAGCTAGAGTCTACAGAACTTAAGGATTCTTGATAAGTTTTAGGATCTTTATCTATTAGATACATATATGCAAACTGATAATCTATATCATTTGGCTTCTCAACTAAAAAGTAGTTAAAAAAAATCTGGACCAAAATTTTTCTCAGTTCTCTGTCTCTTACTTCTTCTAGATTCTATATCTAGCATTCTATTCGTGGTGTTAACATCTAAAATGTCAGACATACTAGAAGCTATATTATTTCTTGTTTCATGCATACTAGTAGACAAGGAAGGCATGGAAATAGAACCATTCTCATAATTAGTCATTCTAACAAATTCAATGTTTCACTCTTTCAATGGAAAAATGTGCTTAAAAAATTATGCATCCCTATGTTCACATACAGACTATAATTCAAGCAAATAAATCATTATGTAAAACTATCTTGTGCATAATCAATAAACACAAAATCAAAAGTTTTAGATCCTACTATAGATTTCTTGAATGCAGGATATGGTACCTTAGCCAAACATCCCTAAGAGAGATTAGATGCATATCCTTTCCAGAGTTCGTAAGGTGTCTTATCCAATTTCTTGCGAGGTACTCTATTAAGAATAAAATAGGCAGAAACCACAACTTCCCCCCACATGTTATCAGAAAATCCAGAACTTAACAACATAGCATTCATCATCTTTTTAAGAGTTCTATTTTTAAGTTATGCTATACAATTTTGTTGTGGTGAATAAGATGCATGAATAATGTCATTTGATTCACAAAATTCTTTAAGTGTATTATCACTGTATTCACCACCTTTATCTAAACTTAACCTTTTAATCTTCTTATCTAATTGATTCTTTACTTCTGCTTTGTATTTAAAAAACATACTACCAGCTTCATCTTTTGTCTTTAAAAGATAGATTTTAGTATATCTAGAAAAATCATCAACAAAAGAAATGTAGTAGTTTTTCCCACCTCTATTTGTAGTGTTTTTGAAATAAGCTAAATAAGAATGAATCAGTTCTAGTAATTCTGTACTTCTAGATATGACAGGTTTAAAAGGTTTCTTGATAAACTTTGTTTCTACACAAATAGGACATTTACTAGTTTCATGCATTTCGGATGCATTAATCAATTTTAAATCCTTAAGTATCTTAACTGATGCAATATTCACATGACCTAGTTTACCATGCCACATATCAAGAGACTCAACTATATATGCAGAATTAGAAGTACTTACATTCATCATATTTGTAACAGGAACAATATTTAGTACAAAAAGACCATCAGTAAGATATACCTTACCAACAAAGTCTCCATTTTTGGTGAGGACAACTTGTCAGCTTCTAGGACAACGTTAAGCCCACCCCGATTCAACAGACTCCCAGATACCAATTTCGTACGTAAGGAAAGTACATACAATACATTACTTAAGGATAAATTTTTTCCAGAGGTTAATTTAAAAGAACCATTCATTTTCCAAGTACTCCTATGAACGCACATTCTCATCAGCAGTGTTCTCGTAATCATAGAAGAGTTTTCGGTTTGAACATAAATGTCTCGAAGCTCCGATGTGAAGAATCCAGTCAATTTTGTTTTCCACAAGGTTTGCTACAACAACAACAATGATTATGTCATCTTGTATAGTAATATTAGCTTGTGGCGTGGGTTGCTGATTTGGCTTTCCTTTCCTTTGACTGCATTGGTAGGATTTGTGTCCAGGTTTCCCGCATACATAGCAAATCAAAATTTTCTTTTTAATCTTCCCACCAGTAATTTTGTGACATCCATTCTTCTTAGAAGAACTATTCTTTCCAGATTACTTCTTATGATTTTTGGACCTGTCTTTGTTAATAGCAGAAGATTCGACCAAATTAGCATTAATTGAATTTAGATTTTCATAAATTAGTTTATCTTTTAGTCTGTTGGCTTTTTCTGTTCGCAAGTGATTGATCAGCTCTTGGAGTGTCGGATCCTTCTTTTTGTGTTTCAGATGATTTCTGTAGTCGCTCCAAGATGGAGAAAATTTCTCAAATAGTACATTCGCTTGGAGAACCTCACAAATTTTCATGTCCTCGACCAGAATGTTGGTCACCAGATTTTCATATTCATGTATCTGCTCCATTACTAGTTTCTCATTTGTCATTTGAAATTGTAGCCATTTACCAACAACGTACTTTTTGCCACCAACATCATCTCCTCTATATCGGGATTCCAACATACTCCAAATTACCCTTTCGGACTTTTGGACCATTAACAAATCGAACATCGAATCTGTCATATGATTTAGCAGATAGCCACAGATTGTTTTGTTGTCTTTCTTGTACTTATCAGGGTCAATCGTGGATGACTACTTTGATTGATCAGAAACATTAATAGGTTGTTTGGAGGATTTTGGATAAGAGACTGTGGTCACCTTCTCGATAACAGTAGACACTTTTGTGGTGCGAATGTAATCAATCTCCAACTGCTCGAAGAAGATTAATAAATTTTGAGACCAACAACGGTAATATGCTTTGTCCAGTGGTTCAAGCTTGGACAAATCGGGGAGAACCTTACCATTCTTGATCAACATTTAGTTAATTGCTTTTAGATTGTTAGAACAGATGTCGCAAAGGATTGCTGCGCTGTGGAGAAACCATTGTCCTAAAAGTAATTACGACATGACCTCGATGCTAATCGCTATGTCGGTAGCTCCCCAAAGTTAATGTAGTCTCCAAATTCAGACATGCAATCGTCGGAAAATGGACTAGAACCGATGAAAAGAATGCTCATAACAGAAGAATAATTTAGAAGAAAACAGAAGAAGGAAATCGAATTGTTGTGTCTCCTCTCTCAGGTCTAATCTATGTTAAATAGCAATGGAGAGGAGGACACAAACAATCTGAAACAAACGGTCACAAACGAATGGTCATAAACTGAATGGTCATAAAACAAACGGTCACAAACTAAACGATCACAAATCGAACGGTAAAAAAAAGAATGAAGCGTTAACAAAATACTAAAAAAAGGATTTCATAAAAATTTTATTAAAAAATAATTAAAAAGATAAGTAATAAAAATTTAGTTCTTTTTCGCACAAGTACAATTACCAAAACCTACCTGCCCATCCAATCAAACGATGGCGACAACACATACATGTGGTGAAAGAATTATACTTCCACCACCAACACACTTTAGAATTTCATCTAGAATGACTTGTTATTTATACCCTCTAGACAATTCTAATTCTATCCATGTGGGACAAAACTTCCTACTTCCCTTAACTTTTCCTATTGGCCTAAGCCCAAAAGTCATTTTTAACATCTATGACCCTTTATTTATAGTGTGGTCCCAAAAAGGAGTAGAAAGGTAAATAAAATTAGAAAATGTCAATTCGGGTCAACTAAGGGAACTTGGACTATGGTCTCTGAGAGGAAACTCTTTTGGGATGGAAAAAATGTCTGCCTCCACCTCTGCCTCGCCCTCTAAGGTGAGTAAATTGGGTCAAATGGCCCAACTTGCCTCATCCTCGGCCAAGGGGCAGGTTGGGTTATTTGGCTCAACCCGCCTCAGCCTCAGCCTCTAAAGGCCGAGGTGGGCAAGTTGGACGAAATGGCCCACCTTGCCTTGGCCTCGACCAAAGAGGTTAGGTTGGACCATTTATATGAACTTGCCTCGGTCTAGACCGTGACGGTCAAATTGGGCCCCTTTGGCCCAATGCCTCTCATTTTCTTCTTCTCTCGGTCTATTGACTCGTTTCTTACACTCCTTTTATCTTCTTGAGTTCATGATTCTTGGTCCAAAAATAACTTATAACAAATATAATTATTTAATTCCATGTTTTCACATTCAAACCATTACAATATATAATAATAATTATTTTTTTTGGTATAACAAGTTCGGTATATGGATTTGAACCTCTAAACTTGAAAAGAGTACTTACCAATGAGTGCTAAGCTAGACTCAATTGAGTTATAGTTTATACCATGGATCAAAAGTTAAAAAATTTACATTTTCAATCCCGAATACCTTTAAACTAATATATATGTGTATATATTATACTCCAATGTGAATTTTATTTGTCATATTTTTCAACCAATTTTCCTTATTATTATATTGACCTACGGTATATCCTCTAAATAGTTAGGAAAAGATGACATGAAATAAAAATTAATAAATTCTTGAAAGATTATTACCCAAAAAGGGAATCCAAAAGGAGTGTAAAGATGGACAAAAACTAAATAAAGGATTTGAAATGGTTTCTTATCCAAATATTCTTCTCCAATCATGAATTAAAGCATCCTTGAGAAATGGGGTTTTATAGAAAACACCTTTCAATGCCTTTTTTTTTTTTGTTTTTTTTTTTTTTTTTTTAACAAGTGAAAAAGCTTTTGGATCTTTCTAATTCTTTATTGATTAAACAAAAAAGAGAGAAAAAAAAAAAAAAAAAACAAAAGATGGCTCATTTCATGAAGCCTAAACTTTGTTTATAACTATTTTATGTTTCAAATTTATTTAATCATTTATATTTTTTTCCTTAATTTGTTTATAACTATTTGATGTCTATAATTTTCTTATTCTTTCAAATTTATGGACTGCTGTGGAATATTGGGGCAGGTTAAAATCTTTGTATTCTCGTGAGGAGTTGGATTGTCTCATATCATCTTTTACAGTTTGAGAAATTTATGTAACGTAATCTACTTTAGAAATAGAGTATGTTTATGACATTGTCTCTTTAAAAAGCTCGATTGATCTCCATATTCAAGATCTTGCTGACAGTGAGAGAAGACTAAAGGGTCCATATTTTCATCATACGTTAGTCTTTTCTCCTCAAACCAACATCCGTCCTTGTTGGTCTTCATCAAAGCTGGGTTGTTGGAAGTTGAATGTTGATGCAGTTTAGTCAAATGAGAAATTTTTAGGCGAGCTAAAGTGTTTATTGTTTATAATCATTAAGGTCGAACGATCTTGGAGGCTGCAAATTTATCAATAAATGCATAAATGTCAGTATACTGGAAGCTGAAGTAGCGTTGGAGGGTTTATCCGTGCTCAAGCGAAGTGGTCTAGGTCCAATCATTGGAGGTAGAATTTGATGTGTTGGATGTGATAAATCTCCTATCCAAAATGGAGTTCTCATTTAGAACAAATATGTTCATGCTATTACAATTTTAGTATCCTTCCATAATTGTTTTTTTTTAATATGGAAAGAGATCTTTTTCAATAATATCCTTCCCTCATTTGTGAGATGAGGTAGTTGGTGGAATATTTTTGTTCTCTTATTTGCCTTAGTAAAAAGAAAGGAAGAAAGAAATGAAAGCTAACTGTTTCTTTTCAAATTAACTATTAGTATAAAAAGCCACTCAAGTACTCATATTTAATAAATTAACTTGAACTTTGGAAGGAAAAGAAAAGGTTATAAGATGTGAATATACTTTTCGTCTAAAGAAAGACGTGTTATTATTTTAAAATATTTAATGATAAAGTTAATTAGGCCTTGAATAATTAATATATGAAAAGAAAAAAGAAAAGTTCTGTGAATTACTTTTACAATTTGATTAATCATTTTCGTATTTGATGTAAATAACCCACACATATAATATTCTTAAATCTTTCTTAAACTGCTTTTTCATTCTGACAAAACCTGAGAAATTTCTAATCCCATGTGGTGAAATTTTTTATGTTTTGATTGATATTTAGAGTAGAAGTTTTAAAATAATAATAAAAATAATAACTTTCTTTTCGATATCCAACATTTTCTTTTGATATATTATGTTAAAAGATGATTTTTTTTAGAGATGTGTTACAGCTTTGTTTTGGCTACATTTATTTAAGGGTTACGGTTTTTCTGCGATTGACTTTGTCAAGGGATTCTTTCCTTATTCATGCTCGGCTAATTGAATGGGTCTTATTTTTTCCTTTTTAGTTGATTGAAGAGTGGTGTTTCTGTGAGAGTCGATAGTGAGATTTGTGTTATAACATTGAGGTTAATCTTAAGGTTGTTCTTGAGTTCATTGCTGAAGTGATATTCAAGAGATGACGTTGTTCGTGGTGTTAGGGGAGTCTAAGATTTCATCATTACTTGAGAAGAGATTCTCTAACTTAAGAGCAGCCTAAGTTAACCATGTGAGCAGTTTTCACAAGAAGGTGTAAAGATTATCTTGAGAGGAAGTCTTGCACTTTGGAGAAGCCTAAATGATTGCTTAGTAATGTTCTTATACTTATAAGGGAATCTAAGTTTTCTTGGAGGAAGGTTTGACACATAGAGGAAGCCTAAGTGTTCGTCACTGAGTTAAGTCGTTTATGTCACAATATTTATCATTTATTTACAAGTAAGTACATGTTGATGTGTTGTTACTAGCTAAATACATCTTTACTTCAGTTATTAAGTTGGGTCAGAATTCTTTTTAGCTTACTTTGCAGGTGTGGCCTTTTGTTATGCATTAAAGATGGATAGCCCATCAAGAAAGAGTCTTGGATCCAACTCTTTGATAAGGCCTGGTTGGTCTTCGACTATTGAGCTGGAAGGGGAGAATATTCCACCTAGGTGTTTTTTATGAGATGGTTTTGAGGGCTAAAAGTGCTGAAAAAATTCACCTAAGAAGCATTGTATTACAGAGTAAGAAAGGGAGCTGGAGGAAGCCATTTTTGTTTCTGTTTGTTTGCAATGAGCATGGATGGTGGACAGTAGTATTCAAACATTTCAGCTTTGAATGAGTTTGTATTTTTCATTTTTATTGCCACTACTAAAGAGTGTAGGTCGAGTAAACATATACATTCTGCTTCTTCTCCCTTTCTCGATCATCTTTTTTGTAACTGTGTTCAGAAGAATCAGTAAAAGTGCTTGAAAGGTCTTCAACGGTGGATGTAGATCTCAACTAGGGATTGAACCACTTAAATCTTTTGTGTTATTTCTTCCTTTACTTCTTCAAGTTTCTGTTATTAGTTTCTTCATCATTTTCTTTGTTTGACCTTCGTTTAGTAGTTTTCTGCTAACAAGTGGTATCAGAGCTCTTCAAACTTGACTATCTGGAATATTTTTTCTCGATTCATGTCCATGGCAGCCAAATTTCAAATCGATCACTTTGATGGGAAGGGTGACTTTGCACCCTGGAAGAAGAAAATGAGGGCACTGTTGGTACAGCAGAAAGTAGCCAAGGCTTTGGATGAGGAGATTAACCTTACTGGAACCGTGAAACCTGAAGAGATCGATGGGATGAAAGAAATTGCCTACAGTAGAATTATTCTATATCTTGAGCAAATAATGTCCTGAGGCAAGTTAATGAAGCAAACACAGCTGTTGAGGTATGGAAACAAATCGATTCTATTTACCTTACGAAATCTCTTACTAATAAGTTGTATATAAAGGAGAGATTCTTTGGGTTTAAGATGGATTTTGCTAAAGATCTTGAGTATAACCTTGATGAATACAATCGAGTATTACTAGATCTTAGTAACATAGGAAAAACCATGTCTGATGAGAACAGGGCAATTATTTTGCTAAATTCTCTCCTAGATTCTTTCAATGAAATAAAAATGGCTATAAAATATGGTAGAGATAGTCTCACAATAGATATAATGTTGAATACTTTAAGATCTAGAGATTTAGATATGAAGAAGGGAAAGGCAAAGAAATCTAATGTCCTGATGGCTAGAGGCAGACTTGAAAAGAAATCAAATAAAAATTATGGGCGTGGTAGGTCAAAATCTCAAGGTAAAGTGAAGAAGTGTTACTATTGTCATAAAAAAGGTCATATAAGGAAGAATTGCTTTGAGTTGAAGAAAAAAAGAAAGAATGAAACAAGAAAGAAGATGATTCTCAGAATGCTAATGTAATTGAAGATTATCAAGATGCTGAAGTGTTGATGACTTTAGATGGAAAATTTAAAGCTGAATGGATACTCGACTGAGGGTGTTCATTTCATATGAGTCCCAACCGTCATTGGTTTCAAAACTTCAAAGAGATTGATGGAGGTAAAGTTCTCTTAGGGAACCATCATGAATGTAGTGTCAAAGGAATAGGATCAATTTAAGTAAAAATGTTTGATAACCAAGTCAGAGAACTCAGTTCTGTTAGGTATGTTCCAGACTTAAAGAGAAATTTACTTTCTCTTGGTGTATTTGACACGACTGGCTATTCCTGTAAACTTGAAAATGGTACCATTAAAGTTGTAAAAGGTGTGATGGTGAAGCTAAAAATGAAGTTACTTCATGGTCTGTATGTTTTAGAAGGGCACACAATAGTAGGATCCACAACAAATGCTTCAGAAAACCAACAAATTGAAGCTAAGGTGTGGCATCAGAGGCTCGGTCATATTAGTAACATTGGTTTAAAACACCTCAGTAAACAAGGGCTGTTGGGATCATCATCAATAGGAAATCTTGGCATCTGTGAACACTATATATATGGTAAATCAACCAAAGTATCCTTTGCTAAAGGCTTGCATACTTCCAAACATGTATTAGAATATGTTCATGTTGACCTTTGGGGACAAGAACAAACACTAACTATGGGAGGATCTCGATATTTTCTATCAGTTGTTGATGACTTCTCAATAAGAGTATGGACTTACCTATTGAGGAGTAAAAATGAGACATATAGGATGTTTATTGAATGGAAAAATCTAGTTGAAAAACAGACTGATAAGAAGCTGAAGACTCTGAGAACAGACAATAGTTGGAATTCTTGAATAATGAATTCAAATTGTTATGTGAGAAAGAAGGTATCCAAAGGCATTTGACAGTTAGAGACACTCCTCAACAAAATGGCTTGGCTGAAAGAATGAACCGTACAATGCTTGAAAAGATAAGATGTTTGCTGTCAAATGCTCATTTGCCTAAAAATTTTTGGGGGAAGCATTGGAGACAACAACCTATCTTGTCAATCGTTGTCCTTCATCTGCAATTGAGTTCAAGACACCAATGAAGAAGTGTGTTGGGGTTGATGCCTTAAAGTCTTATGTCCTGTAGTTTTTAAACAATTTGTTTGAACGTTTGTGATGTATAATATATGATATTTTACTTCAATTCTTGATTTTGCTCAGTTGAATGTTTTATTTGCTTTACCACAAACCAATAAACTAAAATTCTTGGTTGTCCTTATGTAACTTAAGTATGTATATGGTGACATACAAGTGGATTATGTCTTAAGTGATAATCAAAATGGTCTGTAGTATATGGATATAGAAGGGAAACCTTATCCTGGTAACACTACAGATGTGGCCCGCTTTGTGGAATAGTTGCAAGTATTGTAACTTGTCACAGATGGTCTGGTCCTGATCATTCGTGTAGGGGACATGGAGCGGGGCATCCTATACAAAGAGTTTATATAAGACCTGACCACGAAGTGTTAACGTCTCGTTATATAACACCGTTCATGGCAGATACTTCACTTCACTAGGATGACCATAGGTAACATGACCTCAATCCTGAGTGAGTTGGGAACTCCTACCATTGAGGGCAGTCCTTTGATTTGCATGGGTGCGAGTGACCAGTTCACCGACTCAAACCTACCACTTTGGCGATTTGTCTAATTTGGGAGCTGAGAACTCAGCTACACAAGATGAAATTCACTCCTTCCCCAATGCAAGGGCAAGTAGATAGATAGCTCCCTTAAGGACTGATTCCAGGGCTTGAACGATATGGCGAGACACACTTTCTCTTGGCTAGAGAGGTGTTTACACATAGTTAGACTATATTGTATTGTTCATTAGAGGGATCAGTGGTACTTCAGGAGTGAGATGTAACTATAGGGGCAAAACAGTAATATGGCCTAGCTGTACTTACGAGCATCTATGAAGAATTATCGTACTCATGATTGGTTATATCCGATGGACACAAAAATATATCTGTGGTAAGAAGAGTTCAACTGTCGGTCTTCAGTAGAATGCCTTGCAGTTAACGAATGGTGGATCTCATGGTTAAAGAGTTTAGTCAGCTATTCACGTACTATTGGAGCTTTGAGCCATAGGTCCATAAGGTCCCCTTGGTAGCTTAGATAAAATTTGAGAATTAGTTTTTGGGTCAGTTTGAAATGTTCAAATTGACAAGAAGGAGTTCGATTACATAATTGAACTAGTTAATTATATATGATATGATTGACTAAATATATGAGTTACATTATTTTGGATGAAATTGGATATAAATATGATTTATATCAAGTAGAGGAGAAAACACTATAGTTGATATATGATATTAAACTATAGGTTAAGAATATAATATGATTATATTAATTGATTAATTAATTAGGCGGTTATGAGATAATTGGCCAAGTTTGTCTCCGAGTACGTGCGAATGTAGGAAGTTCAATTCAGTTCTTGTAATTGAAGAATAAAATGAAAATTGTTTTCATTTTGCAATACACGAAAGAGACACGAAAAATATCCAAAAAATTTGCTTACGGTGTGAAAGTATACGATCGATTAGCATTGAAAGCCTATACGATAGTGCCCGTCTTCCTAACCGATCGCACACCCGCGTACTAAACGATTGTCCGTGTTTTCTAAATGATCGCATATGTTTAATACATGATTTCTTAGTGCACCAAGTGGAACTAAACGATCACTTACCATTTGACAGACGATTGCTTAGCTAAACTTACACGATTGTGTACCCTGATCTAAACGAAAAGCACTCGACTATACGATAGTCTTCTCCTTTCGCCCACTTGCTTGTTCGCACTACACGATTATCAATTCCATCAAAGTTCACCCTTTGGATTCTCACTCTGAGAATACCGAGGGCTTCAAGTGGTGGTGTCGTCTTCGGTTGCTGTTTGTTCATGCACTACTCAATGTATAGATGACCGTGGTGCTGCTAGGCGACTGTTTGCTGGACGATAAGAAGCGTGAGGAGTTCACTTCTGCTGGATTGAGTTCGATTGAAGAAAGTCTTCAACTGGTATATTTTCTCGATCTTTTGTATTTATTTGTTAAATCATGCCAGTAATTAGTGTTTACAATGCATATCTATATGTTAGAATGTATGTGTGACAATTCTCTCACAATGAAATCGGAAAGATCAGCTTCCGCTCATAGGCACTCTTGTTTAAGAGTTCCTTCAAAGTGGACTGGACATCCTCCTAACCTGTCAAATTTGAGGGTTTTCGAATGTGCAGCCTATGCACATTCAAAAGAAAATAAATTGGAAAACAGGGCAAGGAAATGTCTATTCCTAGGTTATCCTCAAGGAGTAAAGGGTTACAAGTTATAATGCTTAGAAGAAGGACAAGAAAAATGTATTATAAGCAAGGATGTCATCTTTGATGAATCTAAGATGGCAATGGCTGATAAGAAAGGTAAACAAGCAGTTGAAGATCAATAGAAAACTCTAGAGACGTATGTTGAGTTTGATGCACAAAAACAATCTTCCGATGAAATACAAAATCAGATAAATTTAGAGGATTCTTCTCAGGTGGAAACAATAGACGAAGAGCCTTCTCAGATAAAAGTTCTCCAATCTTATAATCTGGCCAGAGATAGAAGAAGAAGGCAAATTAAACCACCTACTAGGTATGCAAATGCTGATTTAGTTCACTTTTCTTCCAATGTTGAACTTAAAGCTATTGATGTAGAATCCCTGACATTTGAGGAAGCAATGAGAGCAAAAGATAGTGATAAATGGCAGCAAGCAATGCAAGAAGAAATGAATTCACTTATTAAAAATCAGACATGGGTGTTAGTAGATAAACTAGAGAAACAGAAATTGTTTGAATGTAAGTGGATTTATAAACTAAAATTTGAGGCTCCAGGGTTAAATTCTCCAAGATATAAGGCAAGACTTGTTACCAAGGGATTCAAACAGAGAGAATGAGTGGATTATAATGAAATATTCTTTCCAGTTGTAAGACATACATCTATTAGAATATTGTTGTCATTGGTCATTGAATTCGATATGGAATTGGATCAATTGGATGTTAAAACAACATTTATTTATGGAGATTTATCAGAAACAATCTACATGAAACAACCCCCTAGATTTATAAGAAAGGGAACAGAAAATCAGGTATGTCTACTTAAGAAATCCTTATATGGTTAAAAGCAAGCTCCTAGACAATGGTATCTCAAATTTGATTCTTTTATGTTGTCTTGTGGTTTCAATAGAAGCATGTTGGATCACTGTGTATATTTTAGACATAATGATAAAGGTCATTCAATTTTCTTGTTGCTTTACGTTGATGATATGTTGATTGCTAGTATAGACAGGCAAGAAATAAATAATGCTAAAAGTTGAGGTGAAAGGGATCTTTGATATAAAAGATCTTGGTCCTACAAGGAAAATACTAGGAACAAGTATTATTAGAAATAGGGAACTTGGTACAATGAAGCTTTCATAGGAAGACTACTGTCTAAGATTGTTGACAAAATTTAGAATGAATGAGTCAAAATCTGTTTCTACACCCCTTGCATCTCACTTTAAGCTGTCACTTGATCACCCATCTCATACTGATGAAGAAAGGGAATAAATGAATTCTATACCTTATGCAAATGCAGTATGGAGTCTTATGTATCTCATGGTTTGCACAAGACCTGATTTAGCTCATGCCTTAAGTGTAGTTAGTAAATTTACGGCCAATCCAGGTAAACACCATTGGTAAGGAGTTAAATGGCTATTGAGATATATAAAGGGTACTGCTTCTTATGGACTTTTGTATTCCAAACACTTAAACAATAGAGTACTCACTGGCTTTGTTGATGCAGATTATGCAACTAATAGGGATAAATGCAGGTCATTATCAGGACTTGTTTTCATGTTTTATGGTAACACAGTAAGTTGGAAATCTTCTCTTCAAACAGTGGTTCCTCTTTCAACCACTGAGCAGAGCATATGGCTCTTACTGATGCATTCAAATAAGCTATTTGGTTGGATGAATTGGCTGAAGAGTTTGAAATTAGTTTGGAAGAAAATCTAGTCATTCTTTGTGACAATCAAAGTGCAGTTTTCCTCTCAAAGAACCAAACCTACCATGAGAGGACCAAACATATAGATGTTCGATATCATTTTATAACGGATGTCATCCAAGAAGGGAAAATCCAAGTGAAGAAGATAGCATCTGCCGAGAATGCTATTGATGCTCTTACAAAAATTGTGCCAGCATCAAAACTTGAGAGTTGTTTGAGGGCTCTCAAGATTGGTTCTTTTTGAACTAATCTATTAAGGGAAGACCTGCTGCAATAGTACTTTTACTGATGTATCTTTGTAGCAAGGTAGAGAATTGTTGATGTGTTGTTGCTAGCTAAATACATCTTTATTTCAGTTATTAAGTTGGGCTAGAATTCTTTTTAGCTTACTTTGCAGGTGTGAGCTTTTGTTATGCATTAAAGCTGGACAACCCATCAAGAAAGAGTCTTGGATCAAACTCTTTGATAAGGCCTGGTTGGTCTTCGACTGCTAAGCTGGAAGAGGAGAATATCACCAAGGCGTTTGTTATAAGGTGGTTTTGAGGCCAAAAAATGCTGAAAAACTTCACCCGAGGAGCGTTGTATTATAGAGTAATAAAGGGAGCTAGAGGAAGCCATTTTTGTTTCTGTTTGTTTGCAAAGAGCATGGATGGTGGGCAATAAATAGTATTCAAACCTTTCAGCTTTGAATGAGTTTGTATTTTTCATTTTTATTGTAACTACTGGAGAGTGTAGGTCGAGTGAACTTATACATTCTTCTCCCTTTCTCGATCATCTTCTTTGTAACTTTGTTCAAAAGAATCAGTAAAAGTTCTTGAAAGATCTTCAATAGTGGATGTAGATCCAACTAGGGATTGAACCACTTAAATCTTTTGTGTTATTTCTTCCTTAACTTCTTCAAGTTTCCGTTATTAGTTTCTTCATCATTTTCTTTGTTTGACCTTCGTTTAGTAGTTTTCTACTAACAGTACATCGTTGTTGTGACATCCCATTTTCTTAATATATCTTTGAGAAAAATTAAGTATCTTGTATTAGTTAAGGGTTATTTTGGATGGGAGGTTAAATTGAATTAATGTGTGAGGATAATTCAATTTTGAAATCACATGGATGTAGGATTTGGAGTTTAAATTTAATTTAAGGAGATTTTGGATTTATTTGAAATTTTAATTTAATTTGAAAAATTGAATTAAAATTGGGAGATTTAGAAATTATTATAAATTTGGAGAAGGAAATAAATTTAAATCAATTTTAGGGATAATGGATTTAAGTTTGTTGCAAAAGAGATTGAGATGATTTTGGAATTGGAATTTAGATAGGAAATGGGAAAGGGTTATATATTTTTTCTCCTTCAACATGCAGACTTTCTTCCCTTTCCTTCGTTCCTTTAACCTCAGCCGCCAGCTTAGACTCACGCCGCTTGAAGCCAACCCCGTCGTGCCATGCCTCGTCTATCGCCGATGACGTCTTATCCATTTACGCTGAACAACCTCCATTTGCATGCACCGGTCGCCAATTTTCTTCGTTGTTAGCCTTCGTGGGTTCTCTTCACAGCCACCGACTCCTCCTTTCTTCCAACCGTGTCTCTGCCGGAGACATGCACGCGTCAACTACCGCTGGCTCCTTTTTTCTTCACAGCCATCGTCGACACCTCTTTTGCCGGTTGTCGCCACCGTGAGCTCGCGGAGTTGGACTTTGGGTAAGATTTTGGTGGATTTTGGTAAATTCTTTGTAAATCTTGGTTACCCACTAAAGTTGTGGCCTATGATTGATTTAAATTCAATTTTTGAGGTTGGATTCAATGTTTGGAGATTGATAGTGTGCTTTCTCGGGGGGATTAACGTTATTTCGATCAATTTGTTGGTAAGTTAAGGATTCAAGCCCGTTTGTTTCGGATTGGGCCTAATTATTGAATTTGAATGGGATTTATTTTCTACAATTTTAATTCCAGTAAATCATTGGAGATGTTTGCCGAGATAACATCTCTTAATTTAGTTTGAGGTAAGTGGTACTATTACCGGTGCCTTTGTGCTAGGTACCCTAGTTTGGATCTATCAAGTTATCTAATGGACTCTAGAAGCATGATTTAGAATATGTTAACACTTTTTGTTGCATGAAAGTTATAGGTATTATAAGCATGATTGAATTTACATGATATGTTATGATTTTTACTATGAGACCGTTAATGAAATTTATGTATGTAATGTATGATTAGACCAGCAGAGGCGATCTACTGTCTCGCCTCAACGCATGTTTTATTTCAGGGGATCGATGGGTCCAATTTCATGTTTTGACGATGCACCATCAGGCCACTAGGCATGCATGAGTCAACAAGTTCATTTGCATGCTACAATTCCATGAACTGATAGGTTCACTTTCATGTTTTGACGATGTGCCATCAGGCCACTATACATGCAGGTTAAGACGAGATAGGTCATCCCCTTAGTTTTTCATTCAGAAACAGTTTCAGTTTGCTTGACCCACTAACCCACACATTCACTACGTATGACTACATAAGAGTTATTTTATTGATTGTCATATTTTACTGGTAAATAAAGTTGTCAAAGATTGACATATTTTACTAGGTAAGTCACAGTTTTAGTTACGATCATGATTGACATATTTTACTGTAAATAAAGTGGTTAAAGATTGGTTGTGAACGATTGCCAGGAAATGGTACGTGTTAGGGGAAGAGGCAGTCATAGGATCCGACGAATCAAGATCAAGTACAGTTCAGTGGGGATCAAAAAATTCCAGATTTACAAGTTCAGGACCTTCCAGTACCAGAGAACTGTTGGGAATGTCCTAGAACTCGCAGTTTGTGTTAAACATTCTATTTATCAATAATAATAAGTTGTTGATTTTGCATTCTATTATGAAAATCTAGTAAACATATCCATGGCTATAGTCTGAATACTTTAACTTTATGTGGTGACATAAACAGAATCAAGTTAACAATATATAGCCTAAATGGTCTAATAAGTATATGGATGAAATTGAGTATCTCATCCTGGTAACACTATTGGATGTGACCCACTCTGTAGTTGTTACAAGAAGTTGTAAAGTGCTACAAATGATGTGATCCAGAGATCATTCATGTTGAGACATGTGAGTGGGGGCATCCTATGCAATGAGTTTGCATATAGACTGGACCACGAAAATAGTCACTTTTCTTTATAACGATCGTTTACTGTTAAAACTGACTATTTTATTTATTAAGTAACTTAGATTAACTTGATCTTAATCCTGAGCTAGCTATGAACTCCTGTTTGTTCGGGACTATCCTTTGATCTGCAAACGATGAGAGTAGTCCAACAACACTGCTCAATAAACCTCCCATTTTGGGGATAAGACCAGATGAATAACTAGGGACATAGCCCTACAAGATGGAATTCACTCTTACCTGATTTAGGTTTAGCAGGTAGGTTGTTCTCTTAAGTACTGATTCCAAGTCTTGAACAATCAGGGGCCCCGCCTTTTCATGATAGAGAAAAGACTTGATTCATAGGTATTATGAATCAAACTTGTTCATTAAAGGGTTAGTGGAAACTTAAGGAACAAGATGTATTCATAATATATCTACAGTGAGGAGAGTTCAACTATGAGCTATAGTGGAGTGACCCATTAGTTAATGGATAGGGGTTAATTCAGTTTAATGAGTTTAGCCGATTAATCTTGAATCGTTGGAACCTATGATCTGTAGGTCCGCGAGTCCCTCTACTAGCTCGTAAATGGATAAGCTTTAGAGTAGCTTGATCAATTAATTTGAAATGTTCAAATTAAAATTAAACGGAATAGAAGAATTTATATTTAAATATGATTTAAATATATGAAGATGGATTTGTGTAAAAATTAATTAGAAATATAATTATTTATTAATTTGTGAAATTAATTTTATAAAATTAATTATATTTTCAGTTTTGAAATCAAATTTGATTTATTGAAATCATTTGATTTTTGGAAAAATTGAAAAACTAGAAAATGCACAAAATAGAAAAATGGCTTTTTCCATTACTATCTTCAACTTGTTCACACAAACATCACTCATCTTGGCTTCAATTACTCCAAGCATGAGCTGCAACTCATGCAGTGTTCTTCTTTAAATGTTCACCTACAATAAATAAAGAAGATTGGAGTGGAATTGAGGCATGCATTTCAAAGAAATTTTAGAGAAAATTTCAGGTTGAAGAAAAAGTTCTTCAAGCAGACAAGTGCAATGACCTTCTCCTTGTTTTTCGTCGATTCAAGCTATTCTTAAGTCCCACAACTCGTTCTAAAGCTCCAAAAGAATAGTGTGGAAGATCTTGAGGTGGTTCACAGTGAGTTTTGAAGAAGACAACTGTTGTTGATCAAGATCTTGAAGAGTTCTACAAAGGTATGACTATAAACCCTCTTATATTAGATGAGCATGCTTTAGTTTCTACCAAAATTAATGAATTTGAATGCTTATTGATCCTTGTTGCTTCCGCTGCATGTTGATACACTCTTATAAGAACCCCTTGCTACTGGAAGACCCCTTTGGATTAGGGTGGCAGAGAACCCAGACACGAAAACAAGCTCAAAACATGACTATGCCCCCGCAGACACCAACACCCCCAGTTGTCCCGACAGAGCTCACCGATTTGGCAGTAGCTACAGGGAAAGCAGTCACATCAATAGTACTGAGTAAGGTGAAGGATATGCTGGACAAGAGAATGGCCAGTTTGCCCAATCCCAACAAGTACCACTGCCGTAGGTTCAGATGTCGCAAGTTCAGACCCAGAACTTAACTCAGAACTAGAGCGTGTCGGAATTTTCAATGGATGCCAAAGATTTGCGGGATTTCAAGAAGTACAATGTATCGTCAAGAAGAACCCCTATCTTGCTATTTTCCTTAGGCTTTCAAGTAGTAGTACCTGTCTATGCTATCTTTGCTGGAGTTCTTTCTTTCCTTTATGGAGTTCATGACTTCTAGCGTGAAGTTAAATAAAAAGAAAAGGAAAAATATTTTCTTCTCCTTCTTCAACACGTAGACTTTCTTCCCTTCCATTCGCGTCTTCAACCTCATCCGCATGCTCAAACTCACACCGCTAGAACCCAAGCCCCAACTGCGTCGCGCCTCGTTAATCGCCGATGACGTCTCATCTGTTTACACTGAACAACTTCTATTTGCGTACGTTGGTTGCTAGTTTTCTTCATCGTTAGCATTCATGAGTTCTCTTCACAGCTGCCGACTTCTCCTTCCTTCCAGTTGTGTATCTGCTGGAGTCATGCGTGCGTCAGCTGCCGCCGACTCCTCTTTTTTCATAGCCACCGTCGACACCTATTTTGCCAGTTATCGTCGCCGTGAACTCGCCAGAGTTGGATTTTGGGTAAGATTTTGGTGGGTTATGGTAAATATCTTGTAGATCTTGGTTACCCATTAAAGTTATGATCTATTGATTGATTTAAATTCATTTTTGTCAGTTGGATTCAATGTTTGGACATCGATAGTGTGATTTCCCGCGGGATTAATGTAGTTCCGATCAATTCATTGGTAGGATTCAAGCCCTTTTGTTTGAGAAAATTATTTTCGGAATTGGCCCTAATAATTGAATTTGAATGGGATTTATTTTCTAGGATTTTAATTCCAGTAAATAGTTAGAGTTAGTTGCTAAGATAACTTCTTTTAATTTATTTTGAGGTAAGTAGTACTATTACCGATGCCTTTGTACTAGGCACACTAGTTTGGATCTATCAAGTTATCTAATGGACTCTAGAAGCATGATTTGGAATATATAATATACTTTTTGTTTCGTGAAAGTTATGGGTATTATATCATGATTGAATTTACATGATATGTTATGATTTGTGTTGTGAGATCATTAATGAAATTTATGTATGTAATGCATGATTAGACTAGCAGGGGTGATCTACTGTCTCGCCTCGATGCATGTTTTATTTCAAGGGGCCGACGGGTTCAATTTCATGTTTTGACGGTGCGCCATCAGGCCACTAGACATGCACAAGCTGACGAGTTCATTTGCATGTTATGATGTTGTGAACCGATATGTTTATTTTCATGTTTTCTCCATGTTTTGATGTTGTGCCATCGGGCTACAAGACATTCGGGTCAAGGCGAGATAGGTTACCCCCTTAGTTTGTCATAAATAATTTCAGTTTGTTTTATCCACTTGTCCAAATATTCATTGCGTGTGAATGCATAGCCGGATTCTGCTAATGGGATCACTTACTGAGTATTTTGTATTCATAATTTATGTTTACATGTTTTTTAGGTAAGGGGAAGGATACTTGGGCGACTGACAAGTGGAATCCGTGATAGCGCCTAAGGGACTAAAAAACGCTTCCGCATTTGGGTTCATACGTCTTTTTCCATGTTTTATAGTTTTCTTTTCACGAACTTGTTGTGAAAGAATTTAGGTGTAAGGAATTTTAATTTTTTATTAATTTCCCTTATTTTAAAACTTATGTTTTAGGGATACTCCAAATTAAACGATATGAAATTTTGAGGTGAAATTTTATTTAGATTCTTTATTTAATAAAATAGTCCAATTTTTTTTCCCAAATATTTATGCATGCATGTAGTAACAGCCCTATGAGATGTCTTAGAAAGTCGGATCATTATGGTTGTAATTGTTTAACTTCTTATTAGTAAAAGTATCTTTCTACGAGTATATTGTCCTCCAAACAAACATAGGTGGTATCTCACCCAACTTTGTATTTTTTAAATTTTCCTTATCGCTTATCTTTTATGTTGTTATTCTAGAGTTATTACAACGTGTGTGGCATTATTATCTTGTATGGTTGATTCTTCTTCTTTTTTTTTTTTAAAAAAAAAAATGTGTCAAAATGTTTGGTTGTCTTTAAATGACAAGTTAAGCCAAACAATGTGATATAAATGGTTGATTAATTTTTTTTTTTATTTGTGATCAATATTTCCATTAAGCATTCCATTGAAATTGCTTGTTCTTATTTAATGGGTATTCAAAATATATTTATTACTACTTTATGCCAAGTTCTATAGTATTTACTACTACCTATTAATGGTAAAAGACCATAAGAATTTGTATATTAAAGTACATATATATAAGAGAAAGAATTAATTTTTGAAAAAGTATATAAATATGGATATTGCACTGATTTTAAAATATATATAAAAAAAAATAAATATTTTTAACAAAAAATAAAATATTTGGATGGAGGTTTTTGACTTTCCTAGAATTTTCACACCCCCAATGATTTCCGTTCCCCTCTTATCAGACTTTTCTTAGATATAAATTAAGTTGGAACCCTCTAAGTCTATATGAGTGATTAGTCCTAAGTCTCCTCTAATTTAATTCCCCCATAATCCATCTTAGACGTCCAAAAGCTTCCAATCTCCTTCATTTATAAGTAACAAAAAAAAAAAAAAAAAAATTAAGTCAACTACTTCAATTTCAAACAACATAGAGAAATTCAAACACCTGACTTCTTGATCGGAGAGATATATTTTATGTTAGTTGAATTTTATGCTCACGTTGATGTCGACCATCGTATATATATTTTTTAAGATTTCTCTTATTCATATTTATAGTGTGGTATGGTTTTGGATCACCTAATCGTGTAAGGATAATGACCTTTCTCAACATTCTTCAATAGTATATGGTCCTACATGTCCACAAGTCAAACTTCACAAACTTGGATGGTAGTTTCATTAAAATACAACCCCAATAGAAATGTGGTCTCTTCTATGTATCATATTCATAGACTTCATTTACTTATTTCTTGTCAATGTGAGACTATTCTTACATCTTCAATGATGCAATTGTGTTGCTCTAAGATATTAGTTTAATTAAACATCAAAATAAGCAAGGATTAATCCAATTATGATGATGTAATATGTCTATTAGAAAAATGTTAACTGATTCAACTGGCTGAGACATACAAAAGTACACAATTACAAAAAAAAAGAGTGATACAATTCATAAAATTGCTCAAAAAAATGGTACATTGCATGTACTTTTATTTTATCAATATTGTTGATGGGAGATTTTGTTATGTGCAGTACATGTCAGATCAACAATTCAAGTAGTTCGAAGATTAATTTAACCTAACCATACTTAATGCTTAGGTAAACCGTTGTAGAGCAAAACTAGAGTAGTACTAGTATTATTGTTTATTTCATTAGTAAGATGAGTCCCTTCTATTACATTTCTACCAACTCGTTAAGTTAATAGAAAATATAGAGTTGACATTGAAGGGACTGTGAGATCTGAAGCGAAAGGGGAATCGTGTCTTAAGTTTAGTTTTTCACACAGAATAAAATATGCATTTTTAATCAATTTCTAGCATGTTAAACAGAGGAGAAGAGATTAGGGTTCAAACCCTTGAAGTCTAGAAATCTTCACGAAGATCCTCTCTCAGTCATCACGAACTCTTCAATTGAAATCCTTCAACAAAAACCAAAATGAATACCACCGATAATCCTCTGTATTCTCCTTTAGGGGTTGAGAATTATAGGAGTGTGTGGGCTCTATTGATTTTGAAAGAGGGAGAGAATTTAGAAGAGAGAAATTTTTTTTACTAGAAGAGACCTTCACGGGAATCACATACCACCTGTGGCTTTGGGAGGAGGATAATCTACGTAACCTTCCATTCTCCATATTTTCTAAAGAGAGAAACAAGGGGAGGGAGTTATAACTCGCTCCTCAATTAAATTCAAAAACCAATTTAATAAATTATTTAATATATATATATATATGATAACCAACTTATCATATAACATATATTAAACTATATGTTATATCGAATATAACACATAACTTGTAGTTTTCATATTGTATCAAATACAATATAACCTATAGTTTGAATTCTCTCAATAATTTACGGTATTTAATATAAATCAAATTTAATTATATGAATCTAATCCATATAATTAACATTTGAATCATATTCAATATCTATTTCCTCTCATCTTATAATGTATCAAATACATTATACTAACTATATCATATATAATTAATTCCCTCAATTAATTTGAACAGTTCAAATTTATCCAAAATTAATTCTCAATAATCTCGGTTAAGCTACAGAGGGAATTTTATGGACCTGAGATTGAAGCTCCAATGGTACTTGATCAATTAATTAAACCCCTTTAATTAAATTAATCAACTTTCATTAACTACCGATCACTCCACTAAACTGATAGCTACACTCTACGTATTACAGATATATTTTTATGTCAATTGGATATAACCAGTCAATAATGCAATGACTATTCATAAATTACTCGTAAGTACAGTTGGGCCAAAATTACAATTTTTCCTCTATAGTTATATCTAACTTCTTAAGTATCACTGATCCCTCTAATGAACAATAAGTCAGAGTCCAACTATGATCAAATCCCTCTCAGGCTAAGAGAGGATGAAACACCACATTGTTCAAGCCCCAAAAGTAGCTCTTAAGGGAGCAATTTATCTACTTACTCTGACAATAGGGAATAAGTGAATTTCATATTGTGTAGTTGTGTTCCCAGCTCTCCAATCAGAAAAATCTCCAAAATGGTAGCATATTGAGTTGGCAAACTGGTCACTCACACTTATGCAGATCAAATGACCTCCTTTATAGACAGGAGTTGACAACTCACTCAGGATTCCGATTATGTCACCTATGGTCATCTTAGTGAAATGTAAGTCTTTGCTATTAATGATGTTATATAATGAGACTATTCATTTCGTGGTTCGATCTTATACAAAATCTTTTTGTATAAAACACCCTCGCTCACATGTCTATACATGAATGATCAGGATCAGATCATTTATAGAACTTTACAACAATTGTAACATCTATAAAGTGGGTCGTATTCGTAGTATCACTAGGATAAGGTATCAGCCCTATCCATCTACTACAAACTCTTCAGGTTATCTCTTAAACACAATCCACATGTATGTCTCTAAATATATGTTTAAGCTTCAGAAGATAAACTTGGATTTTTTTTATTGGTTTTGTAGGTTAATGCTACTAAATGTAGAATAAAATGTTGAGTTTTATGTCCTAAAACTCGTTGATAGTAAATGTTATTAATTAACCGTCATCAATA
Organism: Benincasa hispida; assembly: GCF_009727055.1. Taxonomy (NCBI): domain Eukaryota; kingdom Viridiplantae; phylum Streptophyta; class Magnoliopsida; order Cucurbitales; family Cucurbitaceae; genus Benincasa; species Benincasa hispida. The sequence continues at coordinate 37,027,683 of NC_052359.1, forward strand.
AAAAGTTATAGATGTTAATTCAATAAATGCTATTGTTTATGTTGATTGTTTATTTTTGTCTTAATAACTCTAAATCCAATAAACTAACATCCAAGGATGACTTATGAGTCTTGAACTGTATGTGGAGACATACAGGGATCAATGTTCAAGATATAGTCTGAAGGGTTTATAGTATAGGGATAAGGCTGGGTACTTTATCCTAGTAACACTATAGATACGATCCACTTTGTATTTGATACAAACACAATGATCCAACGCGTTCGTGTAGTTGACATGCGAGTTGGGGTATGCTATGCAATGAGTTTGCATAAGACTGGACCACGAAATAGTAACGACTAAATGTAACACCGTTAACTAGTTCAGTTCATATTTCAATAGGAAGACCTAGGTAACTTAGTCTTAATCCTGAGTATATTATGAAGTCCTATTCACGATGGGTTGTCCTTTAATTTGTATGGGTGATGATGACCAATTCACCGACCCAATATACCTACCATTTTAGGAACAAGACCGAGTGGGGAGTTGGGAACATAATAATACAATATGGAATTCACTCATTCCCACCTTAAGGGTAAGTAAATGAGTGTTCCCTTAAGTGGTGTCCCTGGAACTTGAACAAAGGACTCTACCCTTTCATTGGTCTGAAAGAGGTTTCTATTTATTGGTTCGACAATAAACAAGTTGTTCATTAGAGGAGTACTTAAGGAATCAGAGGTAACGTAAGGGTAAAATAGTAATTTGACCCAGTTGGAGTTATGAAGACTCGTGAAGGACTAACTTGCCGTTGTTGGTCTATATTCGTGGACATAAAAATATATATGTAGTGAGAAGAGTGCAATTATGGGTCTTTAGTGGAGTGTACCCACATTTAACGAATATTGATTAACTTGGTTAATGAGTTTAGTGGAGTACAATTATGGGTCTTTAGTGGGATCCGTCTCATTTCATCAACCTCTTAAGGTGTCTTAAGACACTGTTCTTTAGACAAAATAACTTCATTCCTGAAAGAGAGTAAACCTTTCTTGGAGTTTTGCATCGAAAACTTGACAGACTCTTGCCAATGTATGATGCCTGAGACACGACAAGCGTTTTGTTCTTTCGATCCCTAAAGATCTGAATGGCCATAACAAACTACGCCTCTTTCAAATATTTCATTTGGAATTGGGTTGCTAGCGAATTTTTAATTTCATTTAGTAGACCTATATCATTCCCAATGAGTAGGATCTCGTTTATATACAACACAAGAAAAGCTACTGAACTATTGATGATTCTCTTGTAAAGACAAGGCTCGTCAACATTTTGATCAAAGCCATAAGATTTAATCGTAGTATCAAATCTTATATTCCAAGATTGAGAAGCTTATTTCAATCCATAAATGGACCGATTTAACCCTTCAAACCTTTTACTCTTGACCTTGGGTTATGAATCCCTCAAGTTGCTTCATATATATGGGCTTCTTAAGATTACCATTCAAAAAAACAGTCTTGACGTCCATTTGCTAATTTCATAATCATAATATGAGGCAATGGACAAGAGTATCTGGATAGACTTCAACATGGAAACAAGTGAGAAAGTCTCTTTATAGTCGACTCCCTCAACTTGGATATAACCTTTTGTCATAAATCTAGCCTTGAAGGTTTGCACATTCCCATCAGCACCCCGTTTTCTCTTGTAGATCATTTTGCAACCTATAGGTTTAACCTCATCAGGTTGGTCTACAAGATCCCAAACTGAATTGTAGTACATAGACTCCATTTTGAGATCCATAGCTTTGATCCCCTCATATTTGTCAACATCCTCCATTGCCTTCTTGTAAGACAATGTATCCTCAACATCTCCGTCAGCTATGACAACTAGGGTATTTGTTAAACTCATATAACGAATAGGTGGGTTCATAACACTCCAACTATGTCAAGGCTCTCTCAACATTTGAGGTGGATGTGACCTACTAGATGAACCAACTTCAACAACTCTTGTTGAGATATTGATCTCTTCAACAACGCTTGTTGAAGGTTCAGTAGTTTCATTGGAAAGTTCATGTAACACTATCTTACTGCGGGACTTATGCTCACTTATGTGGTCGTCTTCTAAAAAGTAGTGTTTTTCATTACAAACACTTTATTATCTTTAGGATCGTAGAAGTAACCACCTATAGTTCCTTTTGGATAACCTACAATGGCCTTAACATATAAGTTATTTTCCATTGAACCATAACCAATCTCCATTCCATTCTTGAAAATAAACACTTCATTCTCAGAAAAGGAGACAGTATAGCCTCGTTCAATGAGACAAGAAACCGAGATTAAGTTTCTCTTAATATGAGGAACTACAAAAACATTATTCGATAACAGATAACGTTTCTTGTCAACAAATAACTTCAGCCTACCTACAGCAACAGATGAAACAACCTCACCAGTACCGACTCGAAGAGTCATCTCTCTCTGTGACAATGTTTGCCAAGAACTGAATCCTTAGTAAGAGGAATTGACAAGATTGGTAGCACCTTAATCAAGGATCTAGGAAGAATCATCATTCTCTACCAGACATGTCTTTAAGACCAATAAATCATATTTACTGTCTTGTCTCCTCTTTTGGAGAGTAGTGGGATGGAGGTCGTTTGCCACGAAATTCTTTTTACACAATTCTTTCCACTGTAATAAACCGGTCATTTTTAAAAGATTTAAACGGAAATACTAACGAGTTGCTGAAAAGAAAAACACATTAATCTACGTTAGGTTTTAAAAAAATACTTGTTGTAAAAAAAAAAACAACATCCAATAAGATTTTAGCAAAACTAACATAAACCCCATGTGACATCTAGTTTCGCAATGACACTTCAAAGGTTTAGGAAAAAAGCTACCGAAGAGAGGTCAATTATCCCTCCTCTGAATTGAGAAGTTCTCAACCAGTCATTAATACCAGAACAACTCTTGTTCCTATAATGACAAGCCATCATTGATTTGGCCAAGAGATCATTAACTTACTTAACAATCTCCTGTAAGTGTGACCCGCCATTTTAAGCCCTAGAGGTCCATCCCAAAAGGCTAATCCGAAGGGAAAAAATCTGATTGGGGAAAAACCTAAAGCGACCTTATCCATTTATGGAGTTCACCTGGATATTGACCAACTGAACAAAACCCATCCGAAAGGGGCCGCTCTGAAGGTGACATGAGGACATACAGAATGATCTCACGATGTGAACCAATGATAGAAGATTTCTAGGTTTCGTCGTAAACCTAATTGGTTACTTCCAATTACGTAAATCTATAGTTCAAACCGCACTCAAAGGTAGGGCATTTCCCATTTTTATAGGAACTTCTGTACCAGAAACAATGGTATCTCCAATTATAGCCCCTCTGGGATGTAAAATATATCTTTTCTCATCATCCCCATAGTGTATGAGACAAATGTATGCATTTAGATTAGGGTCGCATTATGATGTCCTTCCCCATTTTCTTTCATTTGTATTATACTGGAACCACTGAAGTCATTAGAATACCGATTCCTCTATTGAAAAGTGTTTCCTTCTATTGGATTTCTTGTGTATCTTCTTTCATCTCTCTCTATCGGAGACCCGTATTTGGTTCGATCCAAAATGATTCTATCATTTCTGTATCTGCAATTCAATATAATTCAATATAGATAGATATATAGACATATATATTTGCCCCTCTTTCGATTTTTTTCTTAGTTAAATTTTGAATACTTAAACGGTCGATTCTTTTTTTCGTCTTAGCTTCCACCTTTCAGAATGAAAACAGAGAAATGCTTCATTATCATCTCAATTGCATTTAGTTGGTTTGGATTGCACCTTTTCATTTTTTTTTTGATTTATTCTTACCCTACCCTTAGGGCAGATCCTCTATAACATAACTAAAAATCACTTTATTATTCGATAAATTATTTAATATAGAATTATAATATTGATAGAATAGCCATTAACCAATTATTCTATAACCCATTATATTATATAATATTAAAATAAATATAAGAAATTTCAATATCAATAGAAAATAAATATAATATTAAAAAGAGAAAATCAAAATTATGTAATGAAATATTGTAATATTTTCATTTCATTTAAATAGACAGACATTCAAATAGCATACTAAAAAAAAATAAAGAAAAGAGTAAATAACTAAAAAACCTAAAATCAAAATAACCAAAAATCAGAAAAAATAATAAGAATTTTAAATGTCATTTGAATTCAAAAACAAAAATTTACTATCTAATTGAGATTAACACATTAATTATTGATACACATCCATTTGATAAATAGATCAAAATTTTCTATCGCTATATTCTATTAATCGTTATATTAATTATTATGTTCTATAATAGAACATAATTATTAATATTTATTTGAAATGAAATTAGATTCTATATTTCATATTAATTAAGAATAGCTAAGATCCCAGTAATTTAGTAAATTACTATGCATGTAATATTTCTGTTATGTGAGCCCGTTTACTCAGAGGTTAGAGCATTGCATTTGTAATGCGATGGTCATCGTTCGATTCAATAGCCGGCTTTTCTCTATTTATTTGATTTATCAATTATGTCAAAAATCAAATAAATAGAGAAACGACTTCTTACCCTTTTTTCAAAGGTCGCCGATCTATCATGTCATAGGAACTTCCCTTTATGACTAAAACGAAAGGAGAGGTTCTATTTCTGTAGAACAAATCAAGAAAGGAACTCTTACTTTTTTATATCATTAACATATACAATAGGATCTGGATATTGATCCAAGTCATCTAATTATTCTTTGTTTTGTAGTACAATACTTTACTGGATTTTGCTTCATTTATCATATTTATCATTTAGTTTAGTTTTAATTTAGGTTTATGAAATTTAAATAAAATAAAAATAAGGAGTCTTTATGTCGCGTTACAGAGGGCCTCACTTACTATAAATTCTCTCTCCGTCTACCTTGATATTGACTCATGCAAACACCATTCGAAGGGGGATGCATCCTGGGCCTCTCGAGGCCAAGCATGAATCTCATGGTGTGAACATACAGGGAGAAACGTGAGTGGAATCATAGACATATCTGATACACCTTCTCCTCTCACTGAGTATTTTATAACCTAGGGTTTAGCTTACTTAGAAAAAACACGGCTAAGGATTTTAACTAAGTGACTTTTTAGGTTTTCCCAAGAGTAACTTTTACCTTGGATAGTTGAACAACTTTTGATCATCATCCATTAAACTCTTTAACGGAGTCTTTGACTAAAACGCCGCATGCTTGTTGAAAATCTATCTAATTCACCTTTCCAGGTAGGTTCCCAGGTAGGGGTGTTACAATTCCGTCAACTTAAGAACCCTAGCCTAGCCAGAATTCGCCTTAGACAAAAGGTCCCTTATAGATAGGTTTACAACAAATTTAATCTTTTATTCCAACCAATTTAATCCTATTAAACCGATTTTAAAAGATTAATCTAGGTTACTAAACTCTTTAGAACCACTTGAACTTAGGTCTATCTCGATCCAATTTTAAAACCCTTTTAAAAAATTTGAGTTCACCCTAAGTCCGCATGCAACTCTGAATTATTGATTTTAGGTCTAATTTCCTTTATAACACTTATAAACGGAAACAACCACAATGCTAAGGTAACACATGCAAGGCATTCATAACACTTATAAACAGCCTAAGTGTCATGCTCAATGTATTGTCCATTCATTGCTACTTCTTTTATATAACACTTATACAAAACAACAATGAAACAAGCAAAACATGCTTCCATTCACCCTTAGACTATAACATTTACAATAAAAGGATGATGCATGATAATGCTCACTGCATGTAAAATATAACTCTTATATTTCATGATGCATGTGAATGCTTTCAAGTAATTTTTTCATGCAAGATTATAACATTTATAATACATGATGCATGAGTAATTGCACAACTTAAGGTGGGTTTTTAACTATATGACAAATACTTTAACATATAAGCACCATACATCACATGTGTAAGCTATAAAAGTTGATGAACTGGGTAAAATTGCCTCAAATACAAAAAAGAAAAGCTAACTATTACAAAGACAAGGAGTCTCCGGTTCAAACAGGCGAACCGGGTCTTGAACCGCTCAGCAAAGCATCGCTTCTCCAACCATCGTGTACTAAGCACCCCACGATCGTCTACACGATAAAACAAATACTTCGTTCTATCGCTTATCTACACTCCCAGAGTTAAATGATCATTTAGCATTTACTATACGATCATCAAGAAAAATCCAAACGATCGTCTAGTTATTACTACACGATCGTATACCTTTACTAAGTGATGAAGCCTAAAGTACACGATCGCTTAGCACGCTCCGCACAGCGCCCACATTCTGCGATCATCTAAGCGACTACGATGCCGCTAAGAACCATCGTCTAAGCGATCGCTTAGCTAGCGTCTCTGTATCGCATATGCGTGATCGCATAGGTAGTAGCTAAGCAATGAAGCTTGCTAACTACACGATCGTCTAGCGTGCGCCTTTTACTAAACGATGAGCATCGCATGCTCCCACTACAATCGTCTACCTCTAGCGCCTACGCGAGCGCGCAACCAACGTTACATGATATGGTAAACAATTTACCCCATCACTTAGCATTAGCTAAAGGATCGTTACACGATCGTCTAGAAAAAAAATATCTAAATGTTCGCTTAGTTAAATCCCAACGATCGTTTACCTGAGGCTACACGATCCGACCAATGCTTGGTCTTCTTCTTCTTGAGAACTGCATTGCCATGCACCAAAGCTTCATCACAAATAACTCGACGAACTCGAACTATTCGAATTACAGACTCGATTGTGATGTTAATTTCACCCAAAAACACATGGGCCCTTACAATTAACACTTTATAATACCGAAAGTTTTAACAAAAAGGCAATTTAAACCCGAAACATTCATTAAATTCATCCACAAATGCAGAAAACGGTTAACCACAAATGCAGAAACCTATCACGACTGAAAAATGTGTTCGATTCAGATCGTAATTTGGAATATCAGAGAACCTGACTCTGATACCAATTGAAGAAAATTGGAAACAAGATTTCCATGAGCAGCGGAAGCAAGACTATTCCAAATTACAATCATAAATTAACCTATATTTACAGACGAATACAAAACAAGTGGTTATACAAATCATACAGAGAAATTACAGCATGAATAACAAATGAACAAAGAGATCAAAACTCTACGCACATATGAGAATACATCTCCACGCTTTGTTGCGCGACTCTAATCGAACAACAGCAACCACGAGCGCTCGATCTACACGACCGCAACACAACATGAACACCACACGAACACTTCGCGCTCTTTCTCAACGATCTTCTTGGTCACGAACTCTTCAGAAATACGAACGGCCTCCAGAAAACCTTGACGGTGTCGAGTTGAGTCTGACACCACCAACAAGGCTACCTTGGTATTCTCAGTGTGAGAATCCAGAGGGTGGGCTCTGTTCATACTTGGTATGAGGCAGACGAATAGAGGAAACAACGATCGTGTATATGACTGGACAAATGGGAGATGGCTGAGACCTATCACATAGGCCGATGCCCAATCGTTTAGATAAAGCTATGCGATCGTTTAGCTCTATCGTTAGCTCCGTCTATCGCGTACAGACTTTACACGATCGTTTACCTTGGGCTAGCGATCGTCTAGCAAAGTTATACAATCGTGTAGTAAATCCGAATTTACTTGACAACCAACGTGAGTTTCTTTTTGCGAGAAAGAAAAAACTCAAAAAACTTTTTAACGTTTGTAAAAACTTTTTTTTAAAATAGGAAACCACTTTCCTTTTAAACTCACGGTTACCATGATCCAATAACCAACTACTACTTTGGTTATTTAAAAGAAAAAGAATTAATTATCCAATAATTAATATTATTATAAACATAATGATAACCAACTTATCATACTATATTTATAACCTTTAGTTTTAATATTTCATCTCATGAAACATATAAACCATAGTTCATTTTCTATTCCATGGTACTTAATGTAAATCTCATTTACATCAATCCTCCACTAGATGTATCTTATACATCATACCGATTATATCATATATAATCAAAATACCTATTGCCAATTTGAACATTTCAAATCAACACCAAGAACTGATTCTCAATAGAATCCAAGCTACCAAGGGGACCTCATGAACCTGTAGCTCCAAAGCTCCAACGGCACGTGAATAACTGATTAAACTCTTTAATCACGGGATCCATCATCCGTTAACTGCCAGGCACTCCACTAAAGATCGACAGTTGAACTCTCTTTACTAGAAATATATTATGTGTCCATCTTAACCAATCAGCAGTGCGACAACCCTTTACAGATCGCTCGTAAGTACAGCTGGGCCGATAACCGTTATGCCCCTGTAGTTACATCTGTCTCTTTAAGTACCACTGATCCCTCTAATGAACATAAGTCATAGTTCTACTATGACTGAGTCTTCTCTTCCAAAAAGAAGTTGTGGCCACTATGTTCAAGCCCCAGAATCAGCCCTTAAGAGAGCAATCTCTCTACTTATCCCTACTTCGGGAAAGAAGTGAATTCCATCTTGTGGATTGAGTTCCCAGCTCCCAGATTAGACAAGTCCCCAAAAAGGTAGGCATGTTGAGTTGGAAATCTTGACACTCTCATTCATACTAATCAAAGGACTGTTCTCAAAGGCAGGAGTTCCCAAAACACTCAAGATTGAGGTCGTGTCACCTATGGTCGTTTAGGTGAGATGCAAGTCTCTAGTATCAACGGCGTTATATACAGAGTCTAGTCATCTCGTGGTCTAGGTCTTATACAAACTCTTTGTATATGACACCCCCGCTCCACGTCTCCACATGAATGGTCAGAATATACCATCTATAGTAGTTTACAACACTTGCAAACCTCTATAAAGCGGGCCATATCCATAGTGTCACCAGGATCAGGTATCCCACCTTAATCCTTATACTACACACCGATTTAGGTTATCACTTAAGGCATGATCCACTTGTATATCACATATACATGCTTAAGTTCACATAAGATAACCAATGAGCTTTATTTATTGGATATGAGTAAATGCCAGAATTAAATAACACTTATTTTATTCATTGAACAATGTGTATCTTTACAAAACAACGAGACTCCGGGAGAATTAGGACACCAATCCCAACACTTTAGCCCTATCACATTTTCTAATAAAAGATCTTTTAATCATTTTTCTTTCAAAGCATGACTCACATACAGGTAAAGAGTTTTCTTCTAACTCACTTAGAAGTCCATTATTAACCAGTCTCTCAAGCCTAATATTTATGTGTCCTAATCTTGGATGCCAAAGATGGGCATTTTCTTTAGTAGAAATTTTCTTTCTTTTATTCAAAGTTACCGCGGTTTTAAACAGCTCGGTGTTTAGGAGAGCTCTAGTTGCTAATGGTCTTAGCACATATAGATTATCCTATAATTTAGTAGAACAAATATTAATACCCTTTTTTAAAATAAAAAATTTATTATTTACATTAAAAGATAAATATAATTTTGTTCAAGAATACATTTTACGGAAATTAAGTTCCTCTTTAAATCAGGAACTACATATACATTTCTAACAAAATATATTTTTTTTTGCAAAGTAAGCCATAGTCCTCCCACTGCCCTTGCAGAGACAATGTGCCCAATTCCTACACGCATCGTCATCTCACCAAGTGCTAGCTGCCATTAGGAATCAACTCCCTCAAATGAAGAACAAATGTGGTTAGTGGTGCCTGAATCTATTATCTAAGCCGAATCATCATTCTCCACTAAACAAATCTCCAATACAAGTAAATCGTATTTACCTTGCTTGGACTTCTTCTTTTCTGCCAAGTACTTGGGACAATTCATTCTCCAATGTTCTTCCTGGTTACAATGGAAACATATTTCCTTTGTAGCCTTGTCCTTCTTGCCCTTTTGGGCAGCAGCTGGTAAGTTAGCCTTCCCCATTCCACATTTCTTCTTCTTCCGCTTTTTGATGTCGAAAGAGGAAGGCATAAATTTAGTTCCAGTGCTTGGACCTCTGTAGAACTTTTTAGCGGACGAGACAACATTTGTCTTACCTTTCTATTCCTTGACTCTCATCAAGGATTGGAAAGTTTGTAGTTCATTGAGCAAGCTGGTCAGGTTGTAGTCAATCCTGTTCATAACAACATTGCTACAGAACTGTAGGAAACTTTCATATAAAGTTTCCAAGATGAAGCTAACTTGCCTAGCCTTATCAATGATAGACCCGTTCATCTCAGCCACACCATGTTCAAAACATGTTCTTGAACAGAAGTCCCTTATTGCATACAAGAATTGAAGATGAATTTAAGAGCGTAATGCCTGAGTTGAGTGGATGGTTGTTTGAACATTCTCCGTAGGGACTCCATGATCTCATGGGAAGTGAGCATGGGCTCATGCTTCTTGGCCAAGATTTCAAAAAGGCTTGCCAAGATATACGTTCGGACCTTTTCATTTGTTTGCATCCAGCAGTCGTATTCCTCCCGAACGTTTCGAGTGGCATTTGAAGCTAGGACTGGAGGACATTCCTCCAACAGGATAAACTCTAAGTCATCGATGGAACTATGTTGATTGTGTTTTTCCATGTGATGTAATTATCGCCAGTTAATTTGTCGGCAGCGAGCGAAGTCATATTGATAATATTATTGAAACATACAATTTATTTATATCAGTAATCCATGCATTACCCATTTGGAAAAACCAATCAAATTTAGCAAAATAATTCAATAATGCACCCTATGTGACATCTATTTTGCAATGATATTTCGGTAAGGTAGGGTAAAAGCCACCATATGGTGATCAAGTATCCCTTCACTGAAATGTTTCAATCAATATATAGAACAACTCTTTGTTCCTATAAATATTAATCCCCATTGTTCGATCCAGAAATTGGTAACTATCTTAACATTTTCTTGTAAGTGTAATATCTCATTTTAGATTCTAGATTTCCACCCCAATGAACCAACTATAGGGAAAAATCAATTGGGGCAAAAACTAAACCAACCCTATCCATTTGTAGAGTTTGATTAAAGAGTCATGCAAATTTCATCCGTAGGGGCACAAGAAAATGTGCCTCGAGGCTAAGTATAAAAATTACTACAAACTAATGAGAGAGACCATGGGATGTGTTGACATACGTCCCATTCCCACTTACTATAAACACTCTTTCCATTACCTTGGTATTGGCCTATACAAACACCAACCATAGGGGAACACAAGCAAAGGTGTCTCAAAATCGAGTATAAGTATCACGGTGTGAACTATAAGGGAGAAACGTGATAGGAACAATGAAATATCATATACCTAATTTTCCTCCCACTGAGTATTTTACCTAGGGTTAATTTAACTTAGGAAAAATACGACTACTTATTTTTATTAAGTGATTGTTTAAGTTTGTCCAATAGTAACACTTACTTTGGATAGTTAATTTTTTTATTTATTAATGTTCATTAAGTATTTTAATAAATTTATTCAACAATTGCTTGCTTATAGCAAATCTATCTAATTCACCTTTCAAGTTAGTTCCCAAGTAGGGGTGTTATGTTTTCGTCAGCTTAAATACCTTAGCCTAGACAGAACTAGTCTTAGACAAATGTCCTTACAAATATATTTGCTACAACTTTAATATTTTATTAAAACCAATTTAATTCTATTAAACTGAATAAAAAGATTAAACTAGTTTCTAATCATATTAGAAATATTGTGAACGTAGGTCTATGTGAATCATATTTTAAACTATTTAAAAAATGATTTTAACCTAAGTTTGCATGCAATTTTATATTATTGATTTTAATTTCTAATTTCATTTAAATGTAACAATTATAAAACAAATGAAATAAATTAAAGTCAAACATTGCATATAATGGCGTAATTAGTAAAATTATAACATTTATAAAATTATCTAAAGTAGTATCATGCTTCATGTAATCTCAATTTTAATTTTCATTACTTAATCATGCATAACGTTTATATACTAAAGTAATGAAAGTATTAATGACATCCATACATCCATACATCCAAACTATATATCATAATCCTTATAAAATAAATGATGGATGACTATGTTATTAATGCATGCTAACATATATTATAACATTTATAAGATATGATTCATGAGCATGCTACAAAATAAGTCATGCAATTATATTATAACAACTATAATATTTATGATGCATGAAAAAAAAAATGCATAACCTATGGTGGGATTTTTCTATATGACATACATTATGACATATATAAGAAAAATAAATCATACATCCCATGCATAACTTAAAATTAAATACAACATATTAATGGATCGAGCTTGACTTTCCAAACAATTAATTAAATTAATATAACTTTTATATTAATTTAATTAGTTAAAACCTAAATTATTACAAAATAATAAGAAAAAACCAGTGCAAAAATCGCTTGGACTGGACCAAACAACAAATTGAACCACGAACTGAACCACTCAAGTGAACCGCATGCGAATTGGACACCTTGCGCGTCTCTCCATCTCGAAGTGTCACCATGTTGTATCCTAGTGTTGCGACGCTACGGGAACAATTCTCATTGATCTCGCGTAGGAGCGACGCGACGCTAGGGTACAACGTCATGACGCTTCTGTACAGAACACTTCTATACAACGGCTTATAGCACCGATTTTGCTCCAAATTTGGCCCCGTCTCTTCTAGATCTTTGTCGAAATAGCCACGAATGACCCGAACTTATCAAATTACAGACTCGATTTCATAATATACCAAAAAAAAAAAACAACGGGTCCTTACAAACCAATTTGTAAAAATTAAAGTGGTAAACACAAAATCAATCCCAAAAACATCCAATATGTGCAAAAATCACATTCATCAACATAAATGCAGAACTTAGTATAGTACCCATCATAAACTTTGTAATTTATTCCCGAAAAAAAATTGGGACTCAGAACCTAGTTTTGATACCAATTGAAGGGATTGTGAGGTCCGAAGCGAAAGCGGAATCGTGTCCCAAGTTTAGTATTTCACATAAAACAAAAATTATAGAGAACAAAATATGCATCTTCAATAAATTTACTATATGCCATATGGAGGAGAAAAGATTAGGGTTCAAAGATACTAACCTTTGAAGTCTAGAAATCTTCACGAAAATCTTCTCCCGCCACCGGTCACAAACTCTTCAATTGAAATCCTTCAAAAAAAACCAAAATGGACACCATCCTCTAGGGGTTGAGAATTACATGAGTGTGTGGGCTCTGTTAATTTTAATAGAGGGAGAGAATTTAGAAGAGAGGAATTTTTTACTAGAAGAGGCCTTCACTAGAATAACACAACGTCTGTGACTTTAGGAAGAGGATAATCTACGTAACCTCCCATTTTCCACGTTTTCTAAAGTGAAAAACAAGAGAAGGGAGTTATAACTCTCCCCAACTAAATTCAAAAAATAATTNTATATATATATATATATATATATATATATATATGATAACCAACTTATCATACAGTATATATTAAACTATATGTTATATTGAATATAACACATAACCTATAGTTTTCATATTGTATCAAATACAGTATAACCTATAGTTTGAATCTCTCAATAATTTACAATATTTAATATAAATCAAATTTATATTCAATTTAATTATATTAATCTAATCCATATAATTAATATTTGAATCATATTCAAATATTTATTATAATGTATCAAATACATTATACTAATTATATCATATATAATTAATCCCCTCAATTAATTGAAACAGTTCAAATTTATCCAAAGTTAATTCTCAATAATCACAGTTGAGCTACAGATGGGACCTTATGGACATGTAGATCGAAGCTCCGATGGTACTTGATCAATTAATTAAATCCCTTTAATTAAATTAATCAACTTCTATTAACTGTCGGTAACTCTACTAAAAACTGACAACTGCACTCTTCGCACTACAGATATATTTTTATGTTCATTGGATATAATCAGTTAACAATTCGATGACCCTTCACAAATTACTCCTAAGTACGGGTGGACCAAAATTACCATTTTACCTCTGTAGTTACATCAACTCCTTAAGTACCACTAATCCCTCTAATGAACAATAAGTCATAGTCCAACTATGACTACCTTTAGGCCAAGAAAGGGCGTAGCGCTACATTGTTCAACCCTAGAGTCAACCTTTAAAAGAGCAATTTATCTACTTACCCTAATAGTAGGGAATGAGTGAGTTTCATCTTGTGTAGCTGTGTTCCTAGCTTCCCAATCAAACGACTCTTTAAAATGGTAGGCATATTGAGTCAGCGAATTGACCACTCTCACCCATGTAAATCAAAAGACCTCCTTCATAGGCAGGAGTTTACGACTCACTCAGGATTTAGGTCATGTCATCTAGGGTCATCCTAGTGAAATTTACGTCTCTACTATTAACGGTGTTATATAATGAGACTATTCATTTCGGTCTCTACATGAATGATCAGGATCAAATCATTTATAGAACTTTACAACATTTGTAACATCTATAAAATGAGTAGTATTCGTAGTGTCACTGGATAAGGTACCCAACCTTATCCATTTACTACAAACCCTTTAGGTTATCATTTAAACACAATCCACTTGTATGTCTCTACATACATGTTTAAGCTTCAGAATATAACCTTATATGTTTGTTTGTTGATTTTGTGGATTAATGCTACTAAATGTTGAATAAAATACCTCAAATTTTATTAAATAAATAAACTGTTTGTACAATATAATTATAAACTATAGAACCCACGAGATTTAGGGCATCAATCCCAATATCTATACTCACCTTCTTCTAGTAGTCGATTTGGCTTGACCTAAAAGGAAGCCACAGATCTTGGAATCAAGCTATATTTATACCCAACCTTTTTACTAATTAATCAACATTATACCTTGTCACCATTTAATTAAAAATATAAAACAAAAGTAAAATCATACTTGTATCTAAATAAATCATAAATGATTTTGAATCCAAGTTATTTGACTTGACTTCAATGTGTTATTGTGTTCATATATTAATGCATTCAATCACAAATTCATTCTCCCAATTTATGAACTGGCGTTGCGTTAAGGTCCTCCATCCAACGCGTCAAAAGTCCACGTCGGTCCCAAAATACCCCAAAGAAAAATAAAAATAAAAAACCCAAGGGTAATTTGGGAAATTCAGATTCACTTTCTTTTATTTAAAGCTGAGAATCCACAAAAGAAGGAAGGTAACCGAGAATTGGACTCAGAGACAGAGAGTTTTTGAATAAAAACAGAGTATTTTGATAAAACCCAAAATTTTCAAAAATTGGTTCAAAAAGAAGATGGGTGAAGTGTTTGTTTATGTGGATGATTTTCAATTTCAAACTTCCTACGATGTTTCACGCTGTAGGATTTGCCACGAAGAAGAATTCGAAAGCCCTCTTCAACTCGAAGCCCCCTGTTCTTGTTCAGGTACCATTAAGGTAACACCAAAATTTTCAAAACCTATCAACTTTTTCTTCTTTTTCTTTGAGTTTTTAATTTGATTTCGTTTTTAATTTCTGGGTTTTTTTTTTTCAGTTCGCTCACAGAGATTGTATTCAGAGATGGTGCAGCGAAAAAGGCAGCACAGTTTGTGAAATTTGTCTCCAGGTTCGGTTTTTTCTTTTAAATAAATTGTTCTTGTTTTTTTATTTTTGAGTTTCTGGGTCGATTTTTTTCCACGAAATTTGAAGTGGGTTTTCGTTGATTTTGAATTTTGGAGTCTCTAAACTTGTGTTCTTGGACTCTGTAATGGGTTTCTTCTATGCTCTGTTTTTTAGGATATGATTTTCTGTTTGATTTCAATAAAAAATTTGGGAAAGGGGGAAGAAGTTTTCTATGGGATTCGTCTTTTTCTTTGAGTTCAAGTCTCTCTCTTTCTCTGTTCATAAAGTTGAACTTTCAATCTCCCATAAAGTTTAGCTATTTTGCTTCTAAAACATTCTATTTTATTTACAATTTTAATCTTAATACCACTGGTTATTTTTTTTCCTCTAAAGATTACTGTTTTAATTTAATGCGTTATTATTAATGGAAACCGGACATTAACACGTATTTTGTTAGAAGAAAAAACAATTCAGCTTTAAGAACAGTAAATTTGAAATTTCAGTTTAGAGTCGAAATATTTGGGAAAAAACTAAAATATTTTCTTTCTTTGCGTTTAGAAATTTAAAATTACAATAAATAAGAGCTATGGACTAAACAACATTTAAATCTCCTTTTTTTAAAAAAAACAATATTTAAATCTTTTATGTTGGTCACAAGTCTTCTGACTACTCCACGTACTGTTTTGAATTTATTATTTATATTTTCTAATTTTGAAAATGAAGAATGAATATAATTTTTTCTTTTTTTTTTTTTTTTTGGTTCTCTCAGAATTACGAACCAGGATATACTGCACCTTCTAAGAAGCCTCAACACGCCGATCCAGGTGTCACCATAAGGTATTTTCTTAATTTTATTTTCATTTTTCCTAGATTTTTCTTTCAAAATTTACGATTTTAAGTTTAATTTTTTTTTACTACACACTTTTGTATTAATGTAATTAATTAATTTAAAAAAATTATAATTAATTAATATTTACTAATTTTCCATCACCATTGAAATTAACTATAAAATATCACTCGTGGTTATTTTAAATTAATTAACTAGACTTTAATTTAAAAACTAAAGTGAACATTAGAGGAATTGAAACCAAATATAATTAAGGTCATGTTTACCGATTTGTAATAAAAAATGGTATAATTGTAATAAGATTTTATTGATAGATCAATCTTAACGATTCTGAATTGTAAATGTAATTTGATTGTTTTTTATTGCATTTACATAGTATTATAAACCTGTCACATTTACTGTTATTGTTACTGTTTGAACCAACGATAATACTAATAATAAAAATAATAGTAAATGTGACAAATTCGTAATTCTCTCATTAATATAATAATTCTCTCATTAATATAATAATAATGTTTTTAATGATAACGATAAAGGTAGCGAGTCTCATCTAATTTTCAAATACAATCAGATTGATATTTTTTGCTTTTTAATTAGATTGCATTTTTTATTACAAACTTGGGAGTAGGTCCTACATTTCATTTTAATTACGGAACACAATAAATATAATCAAATGGAGTTATTTTTTTCATTGGTTTATTGCATTTGCCTTTGGATGAACACCACCTAAACTAAAAAATGTTTGGGTGAAAATGTAAACATTCTAAAATTGAGGGCATTAAATTTAAAATTTGTGGATAAAATTGGAACATTACCAAATAAAACTGTCAGAAAACTAAAAAACTAGAAAGGTATTTTATTTTATTTTTCTCTTTTATTTTTTCAAATTTCTTTAAATTTAAATGTGCTCCCAGACTGTACTCCGATGGAAAATGAGAAATTTCTTAAAGCACGAGCCAGACATGCTTTACAGCCAATTCATCGCCTTTGCTGGCGATTTTTTCGAACATTGAGGAATTAAAATAAAAATAAATATTAAATACTAAAATTGGATTGAATTAAAGAAATGGGAATGAAAATTAAATATATATATATACACGATTTGGTTGACAGGAATAGTGTGGAAATCCCGAGAAGCGAGGACGAAGAGACGGCAGAGCCACCCGATGACGGCGGCGCGTTGGACACTGCCTGCTCCACCACCGCTGACCGCGGTGCCTCCTGCTGTAAATCCGTCGCTCTTACCGTAAGTTTCTCTCTATTTTAATTACCTTTTTTCTTGTTTTCTTCTAATAAATTCTAACAAATGTCATTAGGGAATGTACCTGAAAAGATCTAGCATCTCTTAATCTATTAGTTTAATTTTTAAGATTGATTAGAAGGTTAAATTTTAAGTTACATCTTTAATCATGAACCATGTTTAATAAACTCTCTTAAATTTTTGAAACTGTTTACTAAAAACTTTGATTTTATGTTTAATATATGAATCGGTGTAACTGATTGGTAATAGATTAGATCTATTACAGAAAATTGAATAAGCTCAAAGGCTTACACAACGTTAAAAATCACACCTAACCTAGTTTGAACTTTTGCTCTGCTTTTTCTTTTTTAGAAATTAATATTAATAATTCACTAGCCAAATTGATTTTTGACTTACGAAGTGTTGAAATTATATTAAAAAAAAGTTGGTCTCCAATCACAAAGTTAACTTATTTATAAATATAGCAAAATTAATTTTATCATTTAAATGGATTACTCTAAAAATATAAATATAGTACCTATAAAGATAATTTTATCCTACCATTGGAATGTTCAAGCTTCACCACAAATTTTTTTAAAATAAAATAGTTAATTGAAATTTAACTAGTAGTGATACTAATTTCACCGTACAACGGTCAAATTTAAGAATCATTTTAATAGAAATGAAAGTTATTAAATTCGATTTATTGGGCTAGGTATAATATTATTTTAGTAACAATTTAGTGTACTTCAATTTATAATGATTTTGTCCCAATTGTCAAAATTTTCATCATAATTAAGTGTTAATTTTTATTACATGACAAATTAATATTTATAATTTATAAATAAAGTTTATTTTCATTCAATTTATCAATCTATACAGATAAGAAATTTTTATTAAATCATAATAATACTTTTTAAGATAGGGACTAAATCATTACCAATTAATTAAAGTTTAGGGATTAAATGATTTAATTCGTTACCCTTAAAATTGAAAGTAACGACTAAAGTGTCTTTTAAGCTATAGTTTTTTCTTAAAAAAAATTATGCAAGAGGAAATGTTTTTACTGTTTTTGAGAAACAAGATAAATTTTTAACTAAATTATCATTGGAGATTAAATAATCATGGGAGGAGAAGAATTGAACACATGGTGAATAAAAAAGGGAAGGCTTTATAATTTCCCTAAGCATTGAATGACTAGGGGTTGTGTTGGTGCTAAGCCCATTATATGAACAAAGCCTGATTGCTACATTATCATAAAAATAAATACTAAGTGGATGTAAATTAGCACTACATAATTGGAAATCATTATGCCAAACACTAACTTCATTATTTTTTCTAATTCCACCTACTTTCATATGCTAAATTTATTTATTTATTTAGTAATTTTAACTGAACTGTTTTTGTTTTTTAATTTATTAAAAATATGCTAAAAGGTAAAATTTCTTGGTGGGGTTGGTTATCAATGAAACCTTACTCAATTAAAAACTATATTGTAAAAAATAATAATAATATAATGTAGCTCACCAACCCAACAAATAACGGTTAGACCCTAGCAGCCTACCATCACTTTCCTTGGCCACTATTTCTTTTTTCCCTTAAATTTTTCAAAAACAATTTAAATCCTTTTGATACTAAGATTCCCTAATGACTTTATAAAAGTTCACATTTGTATTTTAATTTCATGTTTTTGCAGTTTACTTTAGTGTTGTTGGTGAGACACTTCTATGATGTGGTTGCTGTTGGCACTGCAGAGTATCCATTTACAGTTGCCACGGTGAGTACTTAACTTGATTCGGTTCGGTTCAGTTTGTTGTTCGAGAGTAATTAGCAAAAACTACTCATAAAGTAAGGTGGTAGTTGTAATTACACCCTTAAACGTTCAATTGTAAAAATTGAGTTTTCACACAAGTGTTAAAATTGGATCTTCAAACTTACAATAGTTGTAGAAATTAGACTCCAAATCATAAAATTTGAACTCTCAAAGTTATACCATTGTTACAATTTCTACAAGTTTGTGAGTTTGAGGGTCGAATTTTAACATTTGCAAAAGTTTTCAATTTTTATCATTGAAAGTTTGAGGGTATAATTGTAACTATCATTTTGTAATTTGTCCTAATATTTTTAAGTCAACTACACAGGGAAGATAGATTAATTAACGGTTGAGTTGGATTAATGGAAAAGAAAATTTTTTTCAAAAATTCATTTCTGTTTTAACAATAAAAATTGTTAAAAATACACTTTGAAAAGCTATTTTTAACGGTTGCCAAATACTTTAATTTTTTTTCAAAATGATTTATTTTTTAAATTAAATACTTGAGAATGCATTTCAAATACACTCTAAATATTTTGTTATGTGTATTTGTTTTAGGTGCTTTTTTTAAGAGCCAGTGGAATTATTTTTCCCATGTATGTGATAATTCGAATGATCACCACTATTCAAAATAGTGTTTATCGAAATCGGTATCAGTATCAGAATCACGAGGTGAGTTTTATGTTTTTTGTTTTGAAAGACAAGAGAAGGGAAAAAGTTTGAGGTCTTTTTCCCATGGTTGACTGAAAGTATTTTGTTATTGTGTTTGAAATAGGATTCTGATGATGGTGAAGATATTTCAAGCTTTGAAGATGATGATAGAAGACTTCATCATATTGTCTAAGCTTTATACAGACACTCATTATTTGTTACATTTTTTTTAAAAGAAAATTTATTTGAACTAACTCAACACATCATATATTCTTCCTTTTGTCAATAATTTTTCTCCTAATTCAATGTAATGATTTTTTTTTCAATCTGTGTAAAAACATAGTCCAATCAGATTGTAATATTCAAGGGAAAATTTTCAATTTTTTAATTTATGCTTAAACGAGTGTCAAATGTAATGTGGTTTTTTTTTTCAATTTTCAATTTTTTTTTATATAGTTCAACATGATATTGAGGTTGATAGTACATATCTTATGTCTATTGATTACATTCACTATTGTGAAGAATTATTGGATAATTAGTAATTTGAGTTAATATTTGTTTGGTTGTTAATTTAGATTAAGTAGTAATTTGAAATTAATTAATTAATCGTCTTATTTTCTTGTAAGGCTACAAATAATCATTTTAGGGTTGTAGTAGGGAGATTTATAAAAATCATATTGAATAGAACTTAAGTTCTTGAAGATTTTAGGGATGAATTTTTTTTGTTTGACCATGACTTTGATATAATACTCTTAAGGCACGGCATGAATATGTTACTAGATTTGCACCTCTAATAAAATTGGTTTTTGTTTAGTATTCTGTTATTTGGGTAATTTCAATTTTTTTGATCAAATTGCAAATTAGCTCAAGTGAATTGAAATTAATTTATAAAACTTAAATGTATGGGAGAAAGTGAGTTTTTCCCTATTTGTTTACCAAACCTTTATTGTTAAAGCAATCTATATATATAGCATAGAAATTTGTTTTAAAAAAAGAAAAGGGATTCAAACTTTAAAACCAAGTAAAGTAAGGATGACCTAACAAAAGGGTTGCCTTATAGATTGTTGGATGAAACTCCAAACAAGTAAAATTGACTTGTCAACCAAAATTTGGAAATGGCTTTGTCTTTACCTTTGAAATGGGGCATGGGTGAACTTTTATTTTATCACAATATGAAAATGTCAGCTGTTTTCATTTAACTTGGGAAACCAATATGCTTTTAGGATAGGATTTTTCCCCCCTTTTATATGGCTGGGCCTTAGGAGTTGGAACCTATGAAACCTAACAGTTAGCCTATTGAATTACATGTGCTTTAAAAGGTTGAATAAGATTTGGCATCATTGGACCTAACATATTTATTTCTTGGATCTAAACATTTCATCCTTCAAATCTAAAAAAATGATATAAAAATTGGGTTTTTTTTTTTTTTTTTTTTTTTTTGTCGTTTTTGTTCTNTGTTCTACCTTTTTCTTTTAGAATTTGTATTGGTTGGATGGATGACCGAAATTTGGGGGATAAAATGAAATTTGCCCTACTTTTTGAAATTGAGGTTT
This sequence comes from Benincasa hispida, assembly GCF_009727055.1. Lineage (NCBI taxonomy): Eukaryota > Viridiplantae > Streptophyta > Magnoliopsida > Cucurbitales > Cucurbitaceae > Benincasa > Benincasa hispida. The sequence continues at coordinate 37,049,407 of NC_052359.1, forward strand.
TTTTTTTTAATATACTTTTTATTCATGTTTAGATTTGGGTGACATTACTGAAATGGAACCTCATGCATGTAAATTGGGCCTTTCGCTTGTGCTTCTCTCTTTCCTCTCTCTCACGTAGATCGATCTCCTCTTGCTCTCGCACTCTCGCTCTCACACTCTCATACTCTCGCTCTACGACAAAAAATTGCCAAAATTAAAATCTTAGATGAGGGAGGGAAGGAAGAAAAAAAGCAAACAGAGGCGAGGGAGATGAGAAGGTCAACAAGGAAGGGGAAGGAAGAAGAAAAAGTAGGAAGAAGGAAAGGAGGGAGAAAAAGAAATTAATTTCATAAATTTTGAATTGGATCTTTTATAAAATTCTCTCTCATAATTTCCCTTGTTTCATTACAAAGAGACCTAACCCAAGAAGTTCATTGACGCTTGAGCCTAAGTTTGACCCAGTGACTGGATCATATAAGTTGAGCCATTTTACAGATAATTAGAGAATCAGATAATCTGGCTCAAGCCCATAAAAATTTTGCTGTTTAATGGGCCTTGGCCCATATTTCTTCGCACAACAGATTCAATATGAAAGAGGATTTTGGCCTTTTATGTGCGTTAATTTATATTTATATTTATATGATTTGGTTAATTATACAAAAATATCCTTGAAGGTTCTATTTTTGCTCTTAAACTTTAAATTATTTCAAAACAACCCATATCCCTACTTTTTTGTTAAAAGCAAAGAAGAAAATATGATGCAGTGGTACAATTCACATGATTCAATTATGTCTAAAAACTTTCCTTGAAAAGAAAAAAAAAATGTCTAAGAACTTTAAGGTATGTTTCATTTACTTTTGTCTTTACAAAATTTCATTTTAACCCTAATCTTAGTAAATGTTTTGAAACAAATCCTTCTTTAGCTTCCATGTTTAAAAAAAAGATGGAAAAATGATGTGGTAGTGGATTGTAAAATACTAAAGGGCCATTTAGGGCGTTGAGTTGGTTATTATAGTTAGTGATTATTATAATTTATGAGATACAATAATTTATGATTCATAATAGTCTATGTTTAAGGTATAAACTATTTTAGTTTAAATTATAATAGTCTGTGTTTAGGGTGAAAACTATTTTTTCTTAATAAAAAAGAGTAAACACTGTAAAAAAGGAGAGAGAGATAATGGGTAAGAAATAGTTAATATTGTAACAAAGAGGTATTTCAAATAGTATTACTGTAGTTAATTGTAGGTTATAAATGAACATAAAATATTTTGTTCTCTGTAAATACCTCATAACCTGTTTGGTTGCTTTCCAATGGTCCATCTCCGGGTTGCTCAAATATCTGCCTAACACTCCAACTATGAATGCAATATCTAGATGCATACATAGTTGAGCGTATATTAGACTTCCAACAACCAACGCATAGGAAACCTTCTGCATCTCCTTAGTCTCGAGTATGTCTTTGGGCATTGACCTAAATGAAATTTATCACATTTAGCGATAGAGATATCTCTTGGAGCATAATCTTTCATTCCAAATCTATTCAGTATTTTCAATATAGTTCTTTTATGACAATCCCAAAATGTCTTGAGAATGATCTCGCAGTATTTCAATTCCTAATATAAAAGAAGCATTACCAAGATCTTTCATCTCAAAATTCTTTTTAAGAAACCTTTTAGTGTCATGCAATAAGCCTACTCATTAATTGATTGAGTATGTTATCGACATATAACACTACAAAGATTGATGTACTCCCAATAAACTTATTGTTGGGGTTGATGTCCTAAATATTGTGGGTCATGTAGTTTGTAATTGTAATGTACAAAAAATCTATTTATTTAATAAAATAAGAGGTATTTTATTTTATATTTAGTAGCATTAACCCACAAAACCAATAAACTAAGATCCAAGGTTATCTTCTGTAACTTAAACATGTATGTGGAGACATACAGGTGGATTATGTTTAAGAGATAACCTAAATGGTCTGTAATAGATGAATAAGGTTTGATACCTTATCTTGGTGATAATACGAACATGACCTGTAGTTGTTACAATTGTTATAAAGTGCTACAAGTGATATGATCCTGATCATTCATGTTGAGACTGAATGAGCTCATATGAACAATAGATCATAATCTTACTATGACTAAACCACTCTTAGGCCAGGAGAAGGTGTGATGTCACATTGTTCAAGACCCGGAATCAGCCTTTAAGGGAGCAATTTATCTACTTACCCCTGTCTCGGGGAAGGAATGAATTCCATCTTGTGTAGCTGTATTCCCAACTCCCCAATAAGACGAATCCCCAAAATGGTAGGCTTGTTGAATCGGTGATCTAGCCACTCTCACCCATAGAAATCAAAGAACCACCTTCATAGGCAAGAGTTCACAACTCACTCAGGATTCAGGTCATGTTACCTATGGTCATCTTGGTGAAATGTAAGTCTCTATTATGAACGATGTTATATAATGAGACTAAACATTTTGTGGTCCGGTCTTATACAAATTCTTTTGTATAGAATATTCCTGCTTGCATGTCTAATACATGAATGATCAGGATTAGATCGCTTGTAGCACTTTACAACATTTGTAACACCTACAAAGCGGGTCATACTCGTAGTTTCACTAGGATAAGGTACCTACCCTTATCCATCTACTACAGACCTTTTAGGTTATCACTTAAATATGATCCACCCGTATGTCTCCAAATACATGTCTAAGTCACAAAGATAACCTTTGATATTAGTTTATTGGTTTGTAGTTAATGCAACTAAAATATCATATATTTTATAGACAAAGAATAAAATATCATATATTTTATTAAAACACAATGAGTTTGTTCAACAATGTTACAAACTATAGGACCCTATGATATTTAGGGCATCAACCCTAACAGTGAGCTGGGGTGTTCTATACAAAGAATTTTTATAAGATCAAACCACAAAATGAATAGTCTCGCTATATGACACTGTTGATAGAAGAGACTTACATTTCACCAGGATGACCATAGGTGACTTAACTTGAATCTTGAGTGAGTTGTGAACTTCTGCCTATGAAGGCAGTTCTTTATTTTGCATAGATGAGAGTGACTTGTATTTTCGACTCAATATGTCTTCCATTTTGGGGATTCGTCTGATTGGAGAGCTGGAAACGCAACTTCACAAAAAGTAATTAACTTCTTTTCTGTAGTTAGAGTAAGTAGATAAATTGCTCCCTTAAGGGCTGAATCTTGAAGGGATCAAATCTCGTAGTGGAAACGTCTATGTGAGAACGCCTTGCATCCCACAATTTGACTTTTACATAAACAAATTAATTATACTAAAACAGAATATAATGTAAATTAGCATACTTTGGGAAAATATTAGAACCATTCTTACATTTGTATATTCCCAAGCTTCACAAACAATCCTCTCGAAGTTCCAACGAACGTCTCCTCCAACGATCTTGATCATGAACGATTTCTTGAACAATCTCGAACACTACCACGAGAGTAACCCCCTTATTCTCTAGGATTCTAATAAAGGGATAGGTGGCATCCAACTATTGGGAGAGGGAGAGGAGAATAGGTTGTTGGAGAGTATAAAGGATTCTCTTTATGGCTTAGGGAAAATTTTGCACAATAACACTTGTATGTTGTGTATTGTCAGTGTCTGTGTCTCCCAAACGGGCCACAGGGAGGTCTTATATAGAGAAGGGTCAAGTCATTTTCCTAATTCTTTTCCTATTTTCCTTTTCCACAATTAATTAATGAAATAACAGTTATTTAATTAATTAGCCCAATTAAATAACACTTATTTAAATTTAATTTGCACATTAATTAAATAACTATTTATACATTAAATCTAATTTAATGCATATATATTTAATAATAATAAACATCGTATATATATGTGTAATACCTCTTTATTAATTAATTTTTTTAAATCTAATTCACTTGAGTTAATTAATTGAATCTTATTCAAATATTACTTTCCAATTTAATTTGAATTGTTATAGATCATATTCATAATCAATTATATATTAATCACATTAATATATGGTTTCCTCAAATTAATTTGAACAATTCAAATCATCCCTCTTAAATATCTTCTATTGAGCTAACAGTGGGACATGGTGGACCTGTAGATTAGAAGCTCTAGCGATATGAGATTAATTGGCTAAACTCATTAACCAAGTTAATCAATATTTGTTAATTGTGGGTAGACTCCACTAAAGATCCACAGATGTACTCTTCTCATTAGAGATATATTTCTATGTCCATGGATATAGACCAATAACAGAAACTTAGTCCTTCACGAGTGTTCGTAACGCCAACTAAGTCAAATAATCGTTTAGCCCTTGGGTTACCTCTGACTCTTTAAGTACCAGTGCTCCTCTGATGAACGATCTGTTTATGGTCCAACCAATAAACAGAAATCCCTCTCGAGCCAATGAGAGGGCAGAGCCCTTTGTTCAAGTCCCAGAGATATCACTTAAGGGAACACTTATCTACTTACTATTAAGACGAGAATGAGTGAATTTCATCTTGTATTATTATGTTCCCAGCTCTCTACCTGGTCATATCCCCAAAATGGTAGGCATATTGGGTTGGCAACTTGCCACCCTCACTCATACAAATCAAAGGACAATCCATCGTGAACAGAAGTTCATAATATACTCAGGATTAAGGCTAAGTTGCCTAGGTCATCCTATTGAAATAAGAACCTAACTAGTTAACATTGTTATATCTAGTGGTTACTATTTGGCAGTCTAGTCTTATGCAAACTCATTGCATAAGATACCCCACTCACATGTCAACTACCCGAACGTGTTGAATTATTGCATTTGTATCAAATATAAAGTGGGACGTATCTATAGTATTACCAGGATAAGGTACCCAACCTTATCCCTATACCATAGACTCTTTAGGTTGTATCTTGAATATTGATCCCTGTATATCTCCACATATAGTTCAAGACTTATAAGGCAACCTTGGATGTTAGTTTATTGAAATTAGGGTTATTAAGACAAAATTGACAAACAACATAAATAATAGTATTCATTGAATTAACATCCATAACTCTTTTATTGATGACAGTTAATAAATAACACTTACTATCGACGAGTTTTAGGGCATAAAACCCAACAAACTTCTACTTGAACTAAAGCTCTAGTCAATGGGTTGTACATGATATAAGAATCCAAAAGGCATAATTATTGTAAATAAATACAATAAACTAGGGCATCCATATACTCATTACACAACTCTCATTTGCCCTAGATTATACAATGTACATGTCCCTCAAACACTTTCGTCGAAAGAGAGCCTTCAAAAATAGATTAGCAATGGTTACTGCCCTAGTGTTCTCACTGTTGGGGTTGATGCCCTAAAGTCTCGTGTCTTGTAGTTTGTAAATAGTTTGTACAAACGCTTGTGTTGTTAATATATGATATTTACTTCACATCTTGTATTTTTGCTCAGTTGCTTGTTTTATTTGCTTTACCACAAACCAATAAACAAAAAATCTATTGTTATCTGTAAGTGACTCAAGCATGTATGTGGTGACATACAAGTGGATCATGCCATGAGTGATAACCAAAATGGTCTGTAGTATATGGATATAGGAGGGAAACCTTATCCTAGTAATGCTACGGATGCGGCCTGTTTTTTGGAATGGTCACAAGTGTTGTGACTTTTCACAGATGGTCTGATCTTGATCATTCGTATTGGGGACATTGATGCGTGTTTAATGCAAAGAAATAATGGAGTAGAATGCGATGGTGGAATAGGCGTTGTGCATGCAAGTTTTCTCAGCAATATCCAAGTATAAATCCTACTAAGTTGTCTGGTAAGCCCAGGGTCGAACACAAGGACTAAGGTAACAGTATGCGATGGTAATTTTTTATTACTTTGCGGTAACAAATAAATCAATGCGTTCGTTGGTATGTTGTTTGAAGTATAAAGTTTATGTGGCGGAGTCGAGAAAAGAGTTAATAATACGAGAGATACAATGAGTATGCGGGGGAACGGGTTGAGAAGGGATTTAGCTAACACTTCCTAGGATTGTGTTCATGTTATGCGATCATGCTACATACATATAACATCAAGTAATTTCTCAATACAAATGCTATGGCTTCTAGTTTTAGAATGCATGCGATATATGCGATGATGTCTATAGGACTTACATCTAGGCCTCTGTTCTTGTCTATGCGATGACGAATGGCACACACACACATAAGGCAACCGTATACTACCATAACCTATCTCTATGGTGCATGCAATGCATGTTGGCAAATAGAGCTTATCTCTAAGTCTCTATCTCTTGCTTAGGCAGATCTAATCTTGCTTTCTCAAGTCTAGATTCTAACCTAGCTCTTTCAAGTCTTAGGTCTTTCTTCAGACTTTCTCTCAAGTAGCTCTAAAGGGGTGATGGACACAATATAAGGCAAGATGATCACATGCAATGAAAATCCTAGGTCATGTTAGCTAAATACTTCTCAACCCATTCGACAGTTTTAGCTACTCATGCGTATTTTAAAGAGAGTGAATAGATGTGGAAATGAAAATTCCATTCCATATATGAAATCGAAGTACAGAATGACAATGTGAAATAAAGATAAAGAGCCTGGTAGCAATTTCTTGCTTCCCAAGGCTTTTACACTATTCTTTTCTACTCTGCTCAAGAGATATTATTGCTGTCACAAGAGTCAGCCATCTCTCTGTTTTCCATTCTCCTTGGCACTCTCTCGAGCTGACTAGGATGATCTTTCGACGTCTTCTCCCTTTTCTCGCTTCCGCCTTCTAGGTACAAGAAAACTAAGAACAAGGCTAATTATCGTCTATATGGTGGACTCTCTAAACTGAGCGAACTCCTTCAATGAAGGTGGCCTTCGGTATTTATAGAGCTTCGGGGTGAAAAGATTTTTCTCTCATATGATTGTATTGATGGGATGACATTAATTCTCTGTCTGATACGCCGAATAATTGTCACCGAAAAGTTGAGTGTACTTGCTACAGTGTCGTTAATGGCTTGTCAACTTAATTCGGAGTTGACTGTCATCAACTTTCTGTCCCATCGTGATTTATTAAGCTTTCACCTTGATGCACTGGCTTTATGCGACCACCTTCTTGAGCAAATTTTCGCGAGCGCATATGATCGCATAGCCTTACAGTCACAATCTCTTAATATACTCAGACGTTAATTTCTTCAGATCGCATTTCCGTCTTGCGCCAACGCATTTTCTGCACAAAATACATAAATTAGCTGTTTTAATGTGATGGACGCATGCGATCGCAATGTTGTGAACTTAATGCTTTTGGACGTAATATTGTATATTTTTACCATCGCAATCCTGCATTGTTTTATATCTTTGCACTGTAATAACATGCATTTCTGCCCGTTATCATACCCCCAAATTTAAAAAAATGCTTGTCCTCAAGCATAGACTAAAAATTTTCTTTAGAAAGTCGACAACCTTCTTCTTTCGTAGATTTCTCAAGGTTGCCTTATTCAAATCCAATGCACCAAAATCTCCTTAATTCTTATCCAGGTCTCTTCTTAAAATATTTCTAAAATTTAGGGACCGCAAATTTAACCTTAGAAAAGACATTACTTGTTTCCAGGGCATCACATGATTTATTTCATATAAAAAAGAACTTTTTTTTTCAACTGGGGTATTTTCAAATGATTTTTTATCCTTGCGTATTTTAAATATATTTATTTATTTATTTCTATGACCTTGCGCGGATCCAAGTGCCTAGCCTTCGTTTTGGTTTGCCCCTACGTGTGTCATGCGGGCATCCAACTACAAGCGAGGCGCTCTTTCTCACTCTAAACTCATGCCCATTTGGCAAAAGAGTTGCGATCATTTTATTTATGCATTGATCACAATTCCTACCTTCGTTTTGGCTTGCCCCCACGAATGTCATGCGGACATCCAACTACAAATAGGATCTTATCGTAATGTTATGATTTTTTTTTTTTTGTAGAACTTAAAAATAGCAAGGTCGAAAATGAATAACGCACCCTCAAATTTAAACGCAGCAATGTTCTCATTGCTGAAAGATTGAAAGAAGTCATGCAATGCTTTTAGGAAGTTTTGTAAAAAGTCAGTTTGAAAGAAAGCTGGCAGACCACTAACTTCTAGAAATATTTCATGAGAAGACTGTCCTAAAATTAAGTTGACTCTAGTATATACGAAAAAATAAAGGCATGCGTTTCATCATTGGAATCATAATTGGCAAAGAGAAATAATGTAGTGATTTACTAAATTAATCAATGTTAAATGATTGTGCCGACTAAAGAGATGATGATAAAATTTTCAAAGTTAAAATATAATGCGAGAGTGCAAAATTTGGAATAGACAAAGTCAAGGAAAGATACAACCCCAAATTTTCTTTGTCGCCCGCATTGGCTGTGATCGCATCCTTTCTTGCGGCAAACTGATTTCTTTGATTGCAGTGGCTGAATAAAGTAGTTGCGTCTTTCGTGTAACTCCTTTGCAATTGTTCATCATGATTGTTGCAAAGAAAACATCGAGAGGGTCAAATAAAACTAAAAAAAACAAAGTTAACAAAATTTTTCTTCTTTTTTTTTTTCTAATACAATGGATAACGAAATGATAATAACCGTAAGGAGATAGAGATAAGTTCATGAATTAAAGATTTCAATGGATACTTCACAAAACTTGCGTCCCTGATGAGTTTGAATCGCGTGATTGTGCAGGGACCGCCCACTTCTTTTTCAGTCAGAGTTCCTCAGGAGCATGGAGGTGACCTTGCGATGCAAGTCTTCTCCACGATATATTTTCACTTTTTGCCCGTTGACTTTGAATACATTGGTCCCATCTTCATTGGATAACTCAATCGCGCCATGCGGGAATACCTCTCTGACTATGAAGTCTGGACCAACGTGACTTTAATTTCCCAGGGAAGAGTCGTAGCCGCGAATTAAATAGATAGACCTTTTTTTCTCGACATTGGAATTCTAATCTCAGTAAATATGTTATTATTCATGCAGGTTTTTTGGACTATTTAATAGATCTTTGCATTCTCGTATGCGTGAGTTCTTCATTACCTCCAGCTCAACAATTGAAGTTTTCTTGCTTCCACCTGCTGCCATTTAAGTCAAAGTGTTAGCTTTTTACACCGCCCCACAGTGCTATGCTCCAGCTCGTAGAATGAACATGCCTTTCGAACACCAACGCATACGGGGACATGCCTATAGGTGTCTTATAGGCGGTCTTGTATGCCCATAAGGCATCATCCAGCTTTGTTGCCCAATCTTTTCGTAAAGGTTTTACCACCTTCTCTAATATCAGCTTGATTTCTTGGTTGGACACTTCAGCTTGACCATATGTTTGTGGATGGTATGCGGTGGCCACCTTATAGAGGATATTATATTTGAGCAGCAAGTTGTTGACGATGTGATTAACAAAGTGGGAGCCTTCATCACTTATTATGGCACGTGGAGTGCCAAAACGAGTGAAGATATTTTTCTTCAAGAACTTGGAAACTACCGCTACATCGCTTGCAGTGCACGCTATCGCTTCTACCCATTTGGAAACGTAGTCGATGGCTAACAGAATATATTTGTGACCATTCGATGGTGGGAATGATCCCATGAAGTCTATGCCCCAGACGTCGAACAATTCTAATTCTAAAATGATGTTCATGGACATCGCATGCTTCCATGAAATGTTTCCCGTGCTTTGACACCGGTCACATTTCATCGCGTAGTCTTTTGCGTCCTTAAATAGTGTTGGCCAATAATACTCACTTTGTAATACTTTCGCTGCTGTGCGTTGGCCTCCAAAGTGGCCTCCGTATGGCGAGTCATGACATTGTGATAATATGTATTGGTGAGCAGCATCCGGTACCCATAGGCACAAAATCTGGTTTGACCCCCTCTTATAAGGATTTGGCTCATCCCAATAATATGATTTGCATTCGTGTCTGAGCCGCCTCTTTTGGTGGTCTGTATAGTCTTCGGGAAATTGTTCGCAAACCAGAAAATTGACCAAGTTCGTGTACCATGGTAATTCTTCAATCTTAAATAATTGTTCGTTTGGGAAAGTTGCATTCACTCCTGACTGATTGCGGTCAACTTCTGGGTTTTCTAATCTGGATAAATGGTCCGCAACCTGGTTCTCCATCCCTGTGCGATCAATAATTTCCATGTTGAATTCCTGGAGGAGAAGAACCCATCTAATCAATCTCGGCTTCGCATCTTTCTTTGTTATCAAATATATTATCGCCGAGTGGTCAGTGTGAATGATTACTTTAGTTCCCAGCAAATAAGCTCTGAATTTTTCCAAAGCAAATATCACCGCAAGCAATTCTTTTTCTGTGGTCGTGTAATTTGTTTGAGCAGGGTTCAAGGTTTTACTCGCATATGCGATGGGATGTAGCATTGTTTTCTTCTTCTGTGCCAGCACCGCTCCCATCGCATAACCGCTTGCGTCGCACATTAGCTCAAAGGGTTGTGTCCAGTTGCGATTAACACAGGTGCGGTTGTTAATGCGTTTTTTAGTATCATGAATACGTTGTGGCATTGATCATCAAAGTCAAACTTTCTTTTTGCCTCCAGTAATGCATTCAGTGGTCATGCAATCTTTGAAAAGTCTTTTACAAAACATCTATAAAAGCCAGTATGTCTTAAGAAGCTCTTGACAGCCTTCACATTCGTTGGAGGTGGAAGCTTTTCAATCGCCTCAATCTTTGCCTTGTCCACCTCCAACCCATCCTTGGAGACCTTGTGCCCAAGCACAATATCTTCCTTCACCATGAAGTGACATTTCTCTCAATAGGTTCGTCTCTTCACATCTTTTCAATATCTTCTCCAAATTTTTGAGACAGACTTCGTATATTTTCCCATACATCGAGAAGTCGTCCATAAAATTTCTACAGAGTCTTCAAAATATTCAAAAAAGATGCCCATCATACACCTTTGAAAGTGCTTGGCACATTGCAAAGGTCGAACGACATGCGTCGAAACGCAAATGTTCCATACGGGTAGGTGAATGTGGTTTTCTCTTGATCTTTAGGAGAAATCATGATCTGGCTATAGTCGACATATCCATCCAAGAAGCAGTAAAAATCATTTCCAGCTAGGCGGTCTAGCATCTGGTCGATAAAAGGCAAAGGGAAATGATCCTTCTTTGTTGCCACATTTAATTTGCGGTAGTCCATGCAAATCCGCCATCCGGTGATGGTTCTCATTGGTATCAGTTCGTTATTTGCATTAGGGACTACCATCATCCCTTCTTTCTTCGGCACATATTGCATGGGGTTGACCCACGTGCTGTTGGTTATTGGATAGATAATTCCCGTGTCTAACCACTTGATTATCTCCTTCTTTTCATCGCAAGGTTGAGTCTGCATTGATGTTCGATCGATCCTTTGTGATTCTTTTCGAGACGAATCCTATCCATGCAGTATGTGGGGTTGATTCCTCTAATGTCTGCGAGCGTCCAACCAATTGCTTTTACATACTTTCTCAGGATGCTTAACAGCACATTCTCTTGATCTTCATTAAGTGCAGAGGAAATTATTATAGGTAGCTTTTCATTCTGCCCCAGAAACGCATACTTTAGGTGGTTTGAAAGGGTCTTCAGCTCTTTTATTGGTGGTTGTTCTAAGGATGGCTTTGTTGTTTTTCTTTCTTCACTCGCTGTCAGCTTATCTTCTTTGGATGCGATCATCTCATCTTCTTTGGTTGTTTTTTCTCTGATCACATTGTATGCTATTATGGATGCGGTCACATCCTCATCTTCATTTTCTTCTTCAAACTTTTCTTCTTCATTCAAACCTGGTTCATCATCGGATTCATTGAGGTCTTCTTCATTAGGATATTTCATGGCTTGGATAATGTCAAACCTAAGCTTCTGTCCATTCACACTCAGTGTGATCTCTCCTTTGTACACATCAATTTGAGCGCGGCCAGTGGATAAAAATGGTCGTCCCAAGATGATGGGTACATCTTTGTCTGCTTCATAGTCCAGGATGATGAAGTCTGCTGGTAATATAAATTTGTCGATTATACCTAGAACATCCTTCACCTTCCCCTCTAGATGCATAAGAGATCTATCTGCTAACTAGAGAGTCACCATCGTGGGCACCAGCTGCCCCACATTCAACTGCTTGAAAATTGACAGGTGCATCAAGTTGATGCTGGCCCCGAGATCGCAAAGCCCTTGACCGATGTATAACCCTCCAATAGAGCAAGGTATGGTGAACCTTCCAGGGTCATGCATTTTCGGTGGAATTATGGATTTTGAACTTTGCGTCAGTGCCACCGTTACGAACTTACCAGTGCTTCTCTTCTTCGTCACCATACCAGTGTCTTTCTTCTTCGTCACCATATCTTTCAGAAACTTCGCATACGTGGGCATCTGTTCAATCGTCTCAGTGAAAGAAATGTTAATATACAACTGTTTCAGCATATCCATGAAGCATTGATACTGTACCTCATCCTCTTCTTTTTTAGTCTCTAGGGGAATGGTGGCAGCTGTATTCTCATGGTCCCCTGTTCTTTCGGCTCTGAGGTGGACACAATCTCTGGTTCCATCGACTCATTTTCTTCTCTTTCTCATCGAGTCAACGTAATCTCCGGTTTCATCTTAATTGGAGCAGTCCGGCTAGGCTTCTTCTTCTCTCTCGCCACAGTCTTTTCGCTCCGCAACGTCACAACTTGACATTGCTCTTTTCCCGTACCCTTTCGGTTGCATAGGAGTTTCATTGAACTCGGCAAGGCCCCTTGCGGTCTATTCTTGAGTCCCCCGCAATCTATCCCATCTGAATTTCCAGATTGCGGATAGACATCGCTTGATTTTGAAGCACTATTCATTCTTTTCAATATATTGCTTCAGCAAACACTCCAAATATGAGGATTTTGGTGCCTGCAAACTGCTGGCTTGGTTTTGCGTTTGACCATTTGTTCGTGGGAAAAATCTGGGTAGCCCTTCTTTTTGCGCCACTGATTGAAAATTTTGTTGTTGATTTTTCATGCGAAGTTAGGGTGGTTTCTCTACCTAGGGTTGTATGTGTTGGAAAACGGATTATTCTTCATAAAATAGACTGACTGTGGGTTTCTCGGGCATTCCTCCATTGGATGGTCTTCACCGCAAGTAGCACAACTTGCGGTCGTTTGGTTGATTGCGTTGACTTGCCCACTATGCATTCCTGGGCTACTGATTACGATTCCTTGTATCAAATTCATCATTACGATCATTTAGTTCTGAAGGGATGCGATGGCCCCGTTATTAGCGTTACTGTTCCTCAATTCTCAATCTTTGATCGTTTTCTCTCCAGTCTTTCATGTTTTTTAGAAATGCGATCAAGTATATTCTTGGCCTCATCGTAAGTTTTATCCAGCAGACCTTCAGCTGCTTCACATTTGGCAACCATCTTGCGATTGCAGGGTTCATCCCATGTAGAAAAATTCCATCTTGTAAGCAGTCTTGGTAAGCCATTATACGGGTAGTTACTTACCAGCCTTTAAACCTTACCAAGGCATCACTGAGTGAGTTTCGTCATATCCTGTTCAAAAATTGGTGATCAACTTTCTCTTCTGGCATTCTCCGTCGGAGGGAAGTACTCTTCATAAACTTCTCAACTACTTGTTCCCATGATGTAATCTCCCCTGGTTTTGAGAGAATAAGCCATTTTCGTGCTTGGTCCACAATGAAAATGGAAACATGTTAATCGAACCTCCTCAGCGGAAAATATTTGGAAACACAAACGTGTTGCAAGATCTAAATGAAATCCGGAGTGGGTGTGCAGATCCTCGCCACGCCTACTGCCAAAACTGTCCGACAGTTTGGGTCATCTGCAGCTCACCAGTTTTATTTCAAACCTCGATTCGTCAAGAGCTGGCCTCATGATTCCTGGTGAGAAATCATAGAGGTTGGGCGACGCATAGTTCTGAATGGGTCTATTGCGGTCGTGCGCCAATAGGATGGGATTCTTCATGATATTATTTTCATTTGGTGCTCCATTTCCTGGTTGTTCCGCCATGTTTGGATCTTTCTCTTGTTGTTGTTGTTGGCAGTTGTCTCTTCTTCTTTTTCGAAAGGTCCTCTCAATCTCTAGGTCGTAATCGGGCTCAATATTTTGTCCTTCGCTCATACGATGCCTTCTTATTCCTTTACCTAAGGAGAAGTAGTGCACAGAGATGGAGAGTCTGCAAAGAAAATAAAAAAAAGTTACCGTTAGCACAATGTATTGCCGAAGTCCCTGGCAATGGCGCTAAAAACTTGATGCGTGTTTAATGCGATGAAATAATGGAGTAGAATGCGATGGTGGAATATTCGTTATGCATGCAAGTTTTCTCAGGAAGATCCAAGTATAAATCCTACTGAGTAGCCTGGTAAGCCCAGGGTCAAACACAAGGACTAAGGAAACAGTATGCGATGGTAATTTTTTATTACTTTGCGGTAACAAATAAATCAATGCGTTCGTTGGTATGTTGTTTGAAGTATAAAGTTTATGCAGCAGAGTCGAGAAAATAGTTAATAATACGAGCGATGTGATGAGTATGCGAGGGAACGGGTTGAGAAGGGATTTAGCTAACACTTCCTAGAATTGCGTTCATGTTATGTGATCATGCTACATACATACAACAACAAGTCATCTCTCCATGCAAATGCTCTGGCTTCTAGTTTTAGAATGCATGCAATATATGCGATGATGTCTATAGGACTTACATCTAGGCCTCTGTTCTTGTCTATGCGATGATGAATGGCACACACATTGATGCGTTATTTTATGTAATGGAAATATGGATGATATGCGTTGATGGAATTACGTTGTGCACTCAAGTTTCCCCAGCGGAATTCAAGTGTAAATTCCTCTGAGTTTCCTGGTAAGTCCAGGGTCGAACACAGAGACTTGTGAAAATAGTTGCGTTGGTGATTTTTATGAAGATTTACAGTAACCAGTTAAATAAATAAATCGTTGGGTTTGTTGTTTGCATTGATGAAAATAAATAATGAATGCGGAAGAGTTTGAAAATAGTTGGTAAACGGGAAATACGATGTATATGCGGTGAACGGGTTGAGAAAAGTTTCGGCTAACACTCCCTAGAATGCGTTCATGCTTTGCGATCATGCAACATGCATACAATAGTAAACCACCTCTCGGCGTGAATGCTAGGGCTTCTAAGGCTAGAATGCATGCAATAAATATGCGATAAGTCTACAAGGTTTACACATACTATCTCTATTTATGTGATGACAACATGACATTCACACAAATATGCGACCACATAATATCATTCCCATTCCTAGGATGCATGCGATGCAAGTTGACAAACAGAGCTTATCTCTAAGTCCTTATCTCTTGCTTATGCAAGCCTAATCTTGCTCTTTCAAGTCTAGATTATAACCTAGCTCTCTCAAGACATTAGGTTCTTTCTTTGGATTTTCTCTCGAGTAACTGTAAAAGGTATTTTGCACTGCATAAAACAAGACAATCGCAAGCAATGAACTTCCTAGGTCATGTTAGCTTAGTTCTCTTCAACCCATTCAACTAGTTTAGCTACTCATGCGTATTGAGAGAGTGAGAAAATGTAGAAATAGAACTTCCATTGAAAAGATATGAGATGAAGTACAAAATAACAATGCAAGTATAGTAAAGAGCTTGGTAGCAATTTCTTGCTGCCAGGTGTTTACACTGTTTCAACTCATGCTCTAAAGATATTCTCGCTCTCGTGAGAGTCTGCTCGCTCTCTGCTCTTATGCCCCAAGATTCTCTCTCGAGTTGCCCTAGTCGATCTCTGGCGTCACCACTCTTCTCTTGCTCCGCCTTAAAAATGGAAGAAAACTATGAATAGAAACAATTGGTTAACTCGTCAACCGATTAACCCCTTTTCTGAAGAATGCACTTGGTATTATAGGGCATCAATTGTGAAAAGCGGCTTCTCTCTCCCGGTTGTACAGATGGGACAACTTTAATTCCTGATTAATGCGCCGAATAATTATCACCGATAAAGCTAAATGTACTTCGTGACCATTATCGGCTGTCAACTTAATTTGGATCCGACTGTCATCAGCTTTTTGTCCCATCGCTCTTAATTATCCTTTCACCCGGATGCGCCCACCATGTTGCGATGACCAAGTTGCGGCGATTCTTCTTGGGTGAATGTTTGCGAGCAAGACCAACGCAAAGCCTTGCGGTGAAGTTACGCTCGACAAATGAATTCCTATGATGGCAATCTTTGCATTGCGTTAATACATATTCTGCACAAAAATATAAAGATCAACTGTTTTAATGCATTGGACGCATGCGACCGCAATATTATAGATTTTATGCTTAATGGACGCAATTTAATATATTTTATCAACGCAATCCAACATTGTTTAAGAACTTAGCACTATGATAACGTGTATTTCTGCCCGTTATCACACCCCCAAATTTAAAAAATGCTTGTCCTCAAGCATAAGCTAAAGATTCCTTTAGCAAGTCTACCACAAAGTTCTTTTCCTAGATTTCTCAAGGATACTTCATTCAAATCCTATATACCATAATTTTCTTAAGTCTTATTCAAGTCTCTTCTTAAAATATTTCTAAGACTTAGGGACTGCAAGTTTAACTTTCAAAAGGACTTTACTAAATTCCAGAACATCACATGATTTATTTCAAAAAAGAATTTTTTTTTCTTACTGGGGTGTCAAATGATTTTATCCTTGCAGAAAAATTTTCTTCCTATATATTTTTTTCTGACCTTGCACTAATTCGAGTGCCTTACCTTCGTTTTGGCTTGCCCCTACGTGTGTCATGCAGACATCCAACTACGAGCAATGCACTCTTTCTCAGACTAAACTCATACTATTTTGGCAGCGGAGTTGCGATAATTTATTTATGCGTTCATCCTGGTGACTTACTTTCGTTTTGGCTTGACCCTACGTGTATCATGCGGACATCCAACTATGGGTAAGTGCCTTTCACAATTAACTCTTATCAACATAGATTTCCCATTGCGTTGACAGTAGAGTTGTTATTCTAAAAAATATATTTTTTAATAAATAGCAAGGTCGAAAATAAATACCTCACCCCCAAATTTAAAATGCGGCAATGTCTTCATTGCCAAAAGATTAAAATAAGTCATGCGATGGTCATAGAATGCGTTGTAAAAAAAGTTTAAAAGAAAGCTAACAAACCCCTAACTTCGAGAAATATTTCATGAGGTGACTATTTTAACATTAAATTGACTCTAGTGTATACGAAAGAAATAGAAGCACATTTTTCATCATTGAAATCATACTTGGATAAAAAAAAATATAATGTGGTGGCTCACTAATTTATCTATGTCAAATGATTGCGGTGATTAAAGAGGATGCGGTGATAAAACTTTGAAGACTAAAATAAAATGTGATAGTGCAAAAATGGAAATAAAGATAAGGAAGAGTACACCCCCAAATTTTGCGCTGTCACCCGCATTGTATTGACGTATCCATCTTTGCAGCGATTTCTCTTCTTTGGGTTGTGGTGATGGAATAAGATAAGTGCTTCTTCGGGTAACATCTCCGCAATCCAACGCCTTGATCGTTGTAAGAAAAACAAAGAGAGAGTCAAATTATTTTAAACAAAATAAAAATCATTATCGCAATTTTTATATATATATATAATAACGATAGTGATAGTAAAATAAGGATAAATCAGAATTGAAAAGATAGTGAAAATTCCGAGTAGTGGAGAAAAGAGTTGAAGACTTGAGGTTTCCCAAAACTTGAGTCCCTAATAAGTTGCGATCATTTGATAACTCAGGGACCACCTACTTCCTTCTTCATTCAAAGTCTCTTAGCTTCACGGAGTCGACTTGGCGATGCCAGTCTTCTCCATGGTATGACTTTACTCGGTGCCCATTGACTTTGAATATGTTGGTTCCGTCGTCATTTGATAATTCCACCGTGCCATGCAGAAGTACTTATCGAATTATGAACGGTCCAGACCAACATGACTTTAGCTTTCCCAAGAAGAGTCGTAGACGTGAATTGAAAAGCAAGACTTTTTGCCCGATTTGGAGGTTCTTACCACATATGCATTGATCATGCCAACGTTTGGTGCGCTCTTTATAAATCTTCGCATTTTCATATGCGGTTTTCCTCCATTCTTGTAGCTCGACCAGTTGTATTTTTTGCGCTTTCCCTGCCTTCTTCAAATCAAAATTCAGCTTCTTGACTGCCCACAGTGCCTTATATTCCAGCTCCAAAGGCAAGTGACACGCCTTACTAAATACCAGCGCATAGGGGAACATACCTATGGATGTTTTAAATGCGGCCCAGTATTCCCACAACGCATCGTCAAGCTTTGTTGCCCAGTCTTTCGGTGAAGACTTTACTACCTTCTCAAGTATCAATTTAATTTCTCGATTGGACACTTCAGCTTGACCATTCATTTGCGGATGGTATGCGATGGCCACTTTGTGGAGGATATTGTACTTGCACAGCAGCTCCTTGATATTTTAATTGACAAAGTGTGATCCTTCATCACTTATGATGGCACAGGGAGTGCCAAAACACATGAAAATATTTCTTTTGAGAAACTGTGAGACTACTGCTGCATCACTTGCGGCGCATACTATTGTCTCTATCCACTTGAGACATAATCGACGGCCAATAAAATATAGTGCTTACCATGCGAAGGAGGGAATGACCCCATGAAATCAATTCCCCAGACGTCGAATAATTCTAACTTCAAGATAGTGTTCATTGGTATTGCATTCTTCCATGAAATGTTGTCGGTGGTTGACACCGATCACATTTCATTGCGTAGTCAGCAGCATCCTTAAATAATAAAGGCCAAAAGAATCCACTTTGCAAAACCTTGGCTGCAGTGCGTTGCCCTCCAAAGTGCCCACCATATGGTGAGTCATTGCACTGTGACAATATACGTTGTTGAGCAGCATTTGGTACGCATAGTCGAATGATTTGGTTTGCATCTCTTCTATACAGATTCGACTCATCCAAATAATAATGTTTACATTCATGCTTGAGCTTCTTCGGTTGATGCTAAGTGTAATCTTCAGGAAATTGTTCATAAACCAAATAATTAACGATGTCCGCATACAAAGGCAATTCTTATATGTGGAACAGCTGCTCATCCGGAAACACGACACTCATTTCAGATTCATTACGGTCAACCTTGAGATTTTCCAGTCTGGACAAGTGATCCGCAACTTGATTCTCTGTCCCCTTCCGATCAATTATCTCGATATCAAATTCTTGAAGGAGGAGAACCCATCTGATCAACCTCGGCTTTGCGTCTTTTTTTGTCATTAAATATTTGATTTTCGAGTGATCAGTGTGAATGAATACCTTGGTTCCCAACAGATATGCCCTGAATTTTTCCAACACAAAAATCACAGTCAGGAGTTCTTTCTCAGTGGTGGTATAATTTATTTAAGCAGGGTTTAGAGTTTTACTCGCATATGCGATGGGTTGCAAAATAGTTTTCTTCTTTTGCGCTAATGTAGCCCCTATCGCATACTCGCTTGCGTCACACATGATTTCAAATGGCATTGACTAATCCAACATAATTAGTACAGGCACGGTAATCAGGCATCTTTTAATACTCTGAATGCGTTGAGGCAATTGTTGTCAAACTCAATTTTTCGATCCCCCTCTAACAACGCACTCAGTGGTCGTGCAATCTTAGAAAAGTTCTTGACAAATTGTCTATAGAATCCAGCATGCACCAAGAAACTTCACACAACCTTCATACTAGTTGGAGATGAGAGTTTTTCAATTGCTTCAATCTTTTCTTTGTCCACCTCCAACCCTTCCCAAGAGACCTTGTGTCCCAACATTATACCCTCTTTCACCATGAAGTGACATTTTTCTCAGTTGAGCACCAAGTTTGTCTCTTCACATCTTTTCAGAATCTTCTCCAAGTTGGCTAAGCAGACTTCATAAGTGTTCTCATAAACTGAGAAATCATCTATAAATATTTCCATAGAATCCTTGAGATAATCTGAAAAAGATTGCCATCATGCACCTTTTGAACGTGCTAGGCACATTGCAGAAGCAAAATGGCATGCGGCGAAAAGCAAACGTCCCATATGGGTAGGTGAACGTGGTATTGTCTTGATTTTAGGAGCTATCATGATTTGATTATATCCGGCATACCCATCCAAAAAGCAATAAAAATCATTCCATACTAGTCTGTGTAGCATTTGATCAATGAATGGCAGAGGGAAGTGATCTTTCTTTGTGGCCGCATTTAACTTGCGGTAGTCCATGCATATACGCCATCTAGTGATGATCCTTTGAGATATTAATTCATTGTTCTCATTTGGGACTATCGTCATTCCACCCTTCTTTGGCACACATTGCACGGGGCTGACCCACATGCTACTATGGGATAGATAATGCCCGCATCCAACCACTTGATAATCTCTTTTTTGACGACCTCTTTCATCGCAGGGCTGAGTCTGCATTGATGTTCAATTGTTACTTTGTGGTCGTCCTCACGACGAATATGGTGCATACAGTACGCGGGGCTAATTCTTCTGATGTCAGCGAGCGTCCAGCCAATTGCTCGCACATGTTTCTTGAGAATGCTCATCAACACATTCTTTTGATCTTCGTTAAGCGCAGAGGAAATTATCACTGGAAGCTTCTCATTCTGTCCCAGAAATGCGTACTTCAAGTGGGTTGGTGGTTCCATGAGAGAAGGTTGCGTTGTTTTTCTTTCTTCTTTTAACTCTTCTTCTGGCGTTGCGATCATTTCTTCTTCTTTGTTTGTTTTTGCTACGATTGCATTGCAGGCAGCTACGGATGCATTTGCATCCTCTTCTTCACACTCTTCATCAGACTTTTCTTCTTCAATCAAATTCAGGTCATCATCAAAATCTTGCAGGTCTTCTTCATCCAAAAATTTCATGGCACAAATTATATTAAATTTTAGCTTCTGTCCATTTATACTCAAAGTGATTTCTCCCTTGTGCACATAAATTTGAGCACGACCCGTTGATAGAAAAGGTCGCCCCAAAATGATGGACACATCTTTGTCGACCTTATAGTCGAGAATGATGAAGTTAACTGACAAAATAAATTTATCAATCGTGATCAACAAATCCTTTACCCTACCTTTTGGATGAACCAGGGATCTGTCACCCAATTGGAGAGTCACTGATGTGGGCACAAGTTGCCCCATATTTAATTGTCTAAAAATTGACACCGGCATCACATTTATGCTGGCCCCCAAGTCACACAAGGCTTGCCCAATATAGACCTGTGGAGCAAGGAATAGTGAAGTTCCTAAGATCGCTCATCTTCGGTGGGATAATGGATTTAGAGCTTTGCGTTAATGCCACCTGGCAAATTTTCCAGTGCCTCTCTTCTTAGTTACCATGTCCTTCAGAAACTTGGCATAGGCAGATATTTCCTCAATCACTTCACTAAAAGGAATGTTAACATCTAATTGCTTTAACATAGATAAGAAGTGTTGGTACTGTACCTCTTCGTTTTTCTTCTTTCTTAGCCTCTGAGGAAAATGTGGTAACTGAACTTTCACAGTTCCCATTTTATTTTACTTTGAGGTCGACGTAACCTCAGGTTCCACTACTTCATTTTCTCTTTCTTCTTCTTGCGTTGCTGCAATCTCAGGCTCCGTTGCGATGGAAGTTGTTCTACTATGCTCCTTCTTTTCTCCCTCCACAATTTTTCCACTACACAATATCACAACCTGACATTGCTTCTTACCTGATCCCCTTAGGTTGCGTGGAAGATTGGTAGAACTTGGCAACGCCCCTTGCAGTCTACTTTTCATCTCACTTGCAATCTGGCCCATTTGCAATTCAAGGTTGCGGATGGATGTAGCCTTACTTTGAAGTACTGTCTCATTTTTCTCTATATATTGCTTCAATAGGCTCTCTAGAGAAGAGGATTGTAGTGGTTGTTGTGAGCTACTTGCTTGATTTCTCTGTTGACCATTGTTACGTTGGAAGAATCCTGGTGGTCTTTCTTTTTACGCCACAGATTGAAAATTTTGTTATTGATTCTTCCAAGCAAAATTGGGGTGGTTTCTCCACCCGGGGTTGTAAGTGTTTGAAAAGGGATTATTCTTTACAAAATATACAGATTGTGGATTTTGCGGGCAATCTTCCATCGCATGCCCATCACCACAAGTCGTACACCTTGCGGCGTTTTGACTTGTTGTGTTGATTTGCCCACCTTGCGGTGTTGGGCTACTAATCGCCATTCCTTGAATCAAATTCATCATTGCGGTCCTTTGGTTTTGTAATGAAACAATAGCACCGTTGTTTGCTTCAGAATCTTTAGTCTCAATCCATGGTTCTTAGAGAGGTGGTCCAGCATATTCTCACCTCATCGTAAGTTTTGTCAAGCAGACAAGGGTTGCCGCATTGGCAGCGGTCTGCAAAACGGGATTCAAACCGTGATAGAAAATTTCCATTTGAAGGCAGTCTGGTAGCCCATTATACGGACAATCCCGGACCAATCTTTTAAACCTCGCCCAAGCATCACTGAGCGATTAGTCCATATCTTGTTCAAAATTTGTAATAAGCTTCCTTCATCTTGCGTTCTAAGTAGGTGGAAAATACTTTTTCATGAATTTCTCCACTACCTGCTCCCAAGAAGTAATCTCTCCTGGTTCGAGCGAATAAGCCCATTTCCTAGCCTGATCACAGACAGAAAATGGGAACAACGTTAGTCGAACTTCTTCAGCATAGTTGTTCGGGAACACAAAAGTATTGCAGATTTCAATAAAACTTCGGAGGTGGGCGTGCGGATCCTTGCCATGCCTTCCTCCGAATTGACCTGCAGTCTGGATCATCTGCAACATCACTAGTTTCATCTCGAATCTACTTTCGTAGAGGGCAGGCCTCATGATTCTCGGAGAGAAATCAAAGAGGTTTGGCGATGCATAGTCCCTAATGGGCCTATTACGATCGTTTTCCAACAGAATCAGATTCGCCATGACATTGTTATCATTTGGTGCTCCACCTCTAAGCTGCTCTGTCATCTCTTCTTTGTCTGATTGTGGTTGTTGTTGGCGGTCTCGTAGTCTTCTTCAAAATGTTCTCTCGATCTCTGGGTCGTAGTTCGCCAAAGATTGAGAGTTCTGCAAAGAAATCACAAAAATTACCGTTAACAACTATTTTGCCGAAGTCCCTGGCAACGGCACCAAAAACTTGATGCATTATTTTATGTAATGGAAATATGGATGATATACGTTGATGGAATTATGTTGTGCACTCAAGTTTCCTCAGCAGAATTCAAGTGTAAATTCCTCTGAGTTTCCTGGTAAGTCTAGGGTCGAACACAAGGACTTGTGAAAATAGTTGTGTTGGTGATTTTTATGAAGATTTACGGTAACCAGTTAAATAAATAAATCGTTGGGTTTGTTGTTTGCGTTGATGAAAATAAATAATGAATGCAGCAGAGTTTGAAAAGAGTTGGTGAATGGGAAATACGATGAATATCCAGTGAACGGGTTGAGAAAAGTTTCGGCAAACACTCCATAGAATGTGTTCATGCTTTGCAATCATGCAACATGCATACAATAGTAAATCACTTCTCAGCATGAATGCTACGGCTTCTAAGGCTAGAACGCATGCGATAAATATGCGATAAGTCTATAGGGTTTACACATAAACCTCTATCTCTATTTATGTGATGACAACATGACATTCACATAAATATGCGACCACATAATATCATTCCCATTCCTAGGATGCATGCGATGCAAGTTGACAAACAGAGCTTATCTCTAAGTCCCTTTTATTTATGTAAGCCTAATCTTGCTCTTTCGAGTCTAGATTATAACCTAGCTCTCTTGAGACATTAGGTTCTTTCTTTGGATTCTCTCTCGAGTAACTCTAAAGGGTATTTTGCACAGCATAAAACAAGACAATCTTAAGCAATGAACTTCCTAGGTCATGTTAGCTTACTTCTTCTCAACCCATTCAACTAGTTTAGCTACTCATGCGTATTAAGAGAGTGAGCAGATGTAGAAATAGAACTTCCATTGAATAGATATAAGATGAAGTACAAAATAACAATGCAAGTATAGTAAAGAGCCTGGTAGCAATTTCTTGCTGCCAGGCATTTACACTGTTTCTACTCGTACTCTAAAGATATTCTCGCTCTCGCAAGAGTCTGCCCGCTCTCTGCTCTTACGCCCCAAGGTTCTCTCTCGAGTTTCCCTGAGCAATCTCCGGCACCACCACTCTTTTATTGCTCCGCCTTAAAAATGGAAGAAAACTATGAATAGAAGAAACTGGTTAACTCGTCAACCGATCAACCCCTTTTTTAAAGAATGCACTTGGTATTTATAGGGCATCAATGGTGAAAGGCGGCATCTCTCTCCTAGTTGTACAGATGGGATAACTTTAATTCCTGATTGACGAGTCGAATAATTATCACCGATAAAGCTGAATGTACTTCGTGACTATTATCGGCTGTGAACTTAATTTGAATCCGACTGTCATCAACTTTCTGTCTCATCGCTCTTAATTATCCTTTCACCCGGATGCGCCCATCATGTTGCGCTGACCAAGTTGTGGCGATTCTTCTTGGGCAAATGTTTGCAAGCAAAATCAACACAAAGCCTTGCGGTGAAGTTGCGCTCGACCAATGAATTCCTATGATGGCAATCTTTGCATTGTGTTAACGCATATTCTGTACAAAAATATAAAGATCAACTGTTCTAATGCGTTGGACGCATGCGACCACAATATTATAGATTTTATGCAAAATGAACACAATTTAACATATTTCATCAACGCAATCCTACATTGTTTAAGAACTTAGCACTATGACAACGTGCATGTCTGCCCATTATCACACATACATAAGGTGACCGCATACTACGATAACCTATCTCTAGGGTGCATGCGATGCATGTTAGCAAATAGAGCTTATCTCTAAGTCTTTATCTCTTGCTTATGCAGATCTAATCTTGCTTTCTCAAGTCTAGATTCTAACCTAGCTCTCTCAAGTCTTAGGTTCTTTCTTTAGACTCTCTCTTGAGTAGCTCTAAGGGGGTGATGGACGCAACATAAGACAAGATGATCGCATGCAATGAAGATCCTATGTCACGTTAGCTAAGTACTTCTCAACCCATTCGAGAGTTTTAGCTACTCATGCATATTTTAAAGAGAGTGAACAGATGTAGAAATGCAAGTTTCATTCTATATATGAAATTGAAGTACAGAATGACAATGTGAAATAAAGATAAAGAGCTTGGTAGAAATTTCTTGCTTCCCAAGGCTTTTACACTGTTCTTCTCTACTCTACTCAAAAGATATTCTTGCTCTCCCAAGAGTCGGCCCTCTCTCTGTTTTCCACACTCCCTGGCACTCTCTCGAGCTGACCAGGACGATCTTCTAGTATCTTCTCCCTTTTCTCGCTTCCGCCTTCAAAGTATAAGAAAACTAAGAACAAGGCTAACTATCGTCTATATGTTGGACTCTCTAAATTGAGCGAACTTCTTCAATGAAGGTGGCCTTTGGTATTTATAGAGCTTCAGGGTGAAAAGCTTTTTCTCTCATATGATTGCACTGATAGGATGACATTAATTCTTTGTCTAATGCGCCGAATAATTGTCATCGAAAAGTTGAGTGTACTTACAGTGTCGTTAACGGCTTCTCAACTTAATTCAGAATTGACCGTCATCAGTTTTCTGTCTTATCGTGATTTATTAAGCTTTCACCTTGATGTGTTGGCTTTATGCGGCCACATTCTTGAGCAGATTTTCGTGAGTACATATGATCGCATAGCCTTGCGATCGCAATCTTTTAATGCGCTCGGGCATTTATTTCTTTGGATCGCATTTCCACCTTGGGCCAACGCATTTTCTACACAAAATACATAAGTTAGCTATTTTAATGCGATGGACGCATGCGTTCGCAATGTTGTGAATTTAATGCTTTTGGACGCAATATTGTATATTTTTACCATCGCAATCTTGCATTGTTTTATATCTTTGCGTTGTAATAACGTGCATTTCTGCTTGTTAATAGACATGCGAGCGGGGGCATCCTATACAAAGAGTTTGTATAAGACCTGACCATGAAATGTTAACGTCTCGTTATATAACACCGTTTAGGACAAAGACTTCACTTCACTAGGATGACCATAGGTAACATGACCTTAACCCTAAGTGAGTTGGGAACTCCTGCCATTGAGGACGGTCCTTTGATTTGTATGGGTGCGAGTGGCCAGGTCACTGATTCAAACTACCATTTTGGGGATTCATCTGATTTGGGAGTTGGGAACTCAGCTACACAAGATGGAATTCACTTCTTCCCCGAGGCAAGGGGTAAGTAGATAGATAGCTCCCTTAAGAGTTGATTCCGGGGCTTGAATGATGTGGTGCCACACACCTTCTCTTGGCCCGAGAGGTGTTCACACATAGTTTGACTATGTTATATTGTTCATTAGAGGAATCGGTGTTACTTAAGGAGTGAGACGTAACTATAGGGACAAAATGGTAATTTGACCCAGTTATACTTACGAGCATCTGTAAAGGGTCATCGTACTTATGATTGGTTATAGCCGATGGACACAGAAATATATCTGTGGTAAGAAGAGTTCAGTTGTTGGTCTTTAGTGGAATGCCTGATAGTTAAATGATGGTGAATCTCGTGGCTAAAGAGTTTAGTCAGCTATTTACAGACCGTTGGAGCTTCGAGCCACAGGTTCATTAGGTTCTCTGGGTAGCTTGGATAAAGTCGAGAACCAGTGTTTGAGTTAATTTGAAATGTTTAAATTGACAAGAGAAAGTTCGATTACATATGATATAATTGGATTGGTTAATTATATATGATATAATTGGCTAAATGTATGAGATACATTATTTTGGAGGAAATTAGATATAAATATGATTTATATCAAGTAGAGGAGAAAATACTATAGTAGATATGTGATATCAAACTATAGGTTAAAAATATAATATGATTATATTTATTATAATTTTAATTGGTTAATTATATGATAATTAAACCCAAAAAAATCACGTTTGGAAGTGGGTTAGTAGGGCAGCGTCGGTTATTATAACCGATGAGATAAAAATGAAATTGTTTCATTTTGAATCAATTGTTCAATCGCCTGTCCAAAAGAAATAGAGAAGAGCGCATTGGTAGAATCCTAAGAGATTGCTTAAGCATTTCGAGAGCCTATACGATAGCTTCTTTCTGCCTAAACAATCATCTACCTCGCGCCTAAATGATTACACACTATTTCCTACACGACCGCATAGCTTTTCTAAACGATCGTATAGTGTGCCGAGTTTGCTAACCGATCGTATACCATTTCCTAAACGATCGTTCAGTAAAACCTACATGATCGTGTAACTTCTCCTAAACGATAAGCATTTTGTTATGTGATAGCATCTTTTTCCCTCTCACTTGCTTATCGCTACACAATCCATGTTTTCTCCTTCCTCTACAAAATTCACAAAAGACCACGCTTTGGGTTCTCACTCCGAGAATACCTGGGGCTCTTTTCTGGTGGTGTCGTCCCCGCGGCGTTCGTGTTCGTGTGGTTGTTCGTGCTGTGTTGTTGACGCTGCTGCTGGGCGTTGGTAGATCGCGTGGAGGGTTCCACTGCGCTAAGTTCCGAAGATTGAAGATTGTCTTCAACTGGTATGGCACTCTCTCCCTTGGTATATATTGTTTATAGCATGCCGTTAATTAAGATTTGTTTGCATAACTGTACGTATGAATGTATAATGTTGTATTTCGGTCACTATGAGATCAGAGCGATCTGAACGTGCTCATAGAACTCTTCAGTAAGAGATCCTTCAGTCACAGTATAAGGTGATGGGCAAGTCCATATTTCGACCCACTTTCAAATCGCTTAGGAACTTCCTGAGCCAAACTGCTTTCTTTGCTACTTCACAAGCAACTACATACTCAGCTTCCACAATGGATTCTGCAATATATTCGTGCTTGATAATATGCCACAGTACAGCTCTCCCGTTTATGGTAAACACTGATCTTGACGTAGATTTCTTAGAATCCTTGTCAGTTTTTAATCAGAGTCGGTGTATCCTATAAGGATCAAGTCTTTTGCTCCATACACCAGCTTATAATCCCTCTTTCTCCTAAGATACTTGAGGATGTTCTTAACCCAGTATAGTGGTCTAACCCTAGATTGGACTGATTATTCCCACTACATAACAAATGTTTGGCCTAGTGCAGAGCATAGCTATATTAAGCTGCCCACAACTAAGGCATAGAGAATACATCTCATATTCTCAACTTCTTGAGGTGTCTTAGGAAATTGTTACTTAATGTCAGTAAGGTACTCTACATCATTCCCAATGAGTAGAATCGTCCACATAAAGTACAAGAAAAGCTACTTTATCGTTGATGAATTTCTTGTAGATACAAGGTTTATCAACGTTTTGATCAAAACCAAAATATTTTATTGTTGTATCAAATCTAATGTTCCAAGATCTAAATGCCTGTTTCAACCCATAAATGAACTAATTCAGCTTGCAAACTTTTTGCTCCTGACCTCGAGCTATGAACCCTTCGGGCTGAGACATAAAGATATTCTCTTTAAGATTTCCATTCAGAAAAGCAATCTTGACATCCATTTGCCATATTTCATAGTCATAATATGTGGTTATGGACAAGAAAATTCTTATAGACTTAAGTATAGCAACAAAGGAAAAAATTTCCTCATAGTCAACCCTTTCCCTCTAGGTACAATCCTTTGCTATAAGTCTAGCTTTGAAGATCTATACCTTTCTAGCTACATCTCTCTTTCTTTTATAGATCCATTTGCACCCTATGGGTTTTACCCCTTCAGGTGGATCTACAAGATCCCATACTGATTTGGAGTACGTAGACTCTATTTTAAGGTCCATGGCTTTGACCCATTGGTTCTTGTCTATGTCTTTCCTTGCTTGTTTATAGGACAATGGATCTTCAAAACCATCATCTAGTATGACAACCTGAGTTTCAGTTAAACCTAAGTAACGGTTAGGTTGTATCACAACCATGCCACTGCATTGAGGCACTCTCAACGATTGAGAAGAACGAGACTGATCTGAAGTGTTGGCTTCTTTGTTAATTGTTGATAAAGGACCAACTGCATCAACAACCCTTATTGATGTTTTAGTAGCTTCACTTGATATTATTTTTCTCCATGGTTTATGATCTCTCATGTGGTCTTCCTCCAAAAAATGTAGCGTTTGTCGATACAACACCGTATTTTCTTGAGGGTCATAGAACAAACCTTAGAGTAACCAATAAATTGGCATAATCTTTAACGAGGTTCCAACTTCTTAAGATTTTTCACTAACACATGTGTAAGATAACCACAGATTCTGAAGTAACATAAACTTAGTTTACGGTCCCTTCATAACTGAAAGGTGTTTCAAAAACACTTTTAGAGGGAACATTGTTCAAAATGTGAACTACAGTCTTTACTGCATAGCCCCAAAACAAGTTAGGCAATTGAGCATAGTTCATCATAGAATGAACCATATCTAATAAGGTTCTATTTCTTCTTTTTGATACACCGTTCTTTTGAGGTGTACTAGGTGCTGAGAGTTGGGATTGAATTCCATATTCTATCATATAGTCCTGGAATTCTAAATCCATGTACTTTCACCCCGATCAGATCGAGGTGTTTTAATTGTTTTACCTCATAGGTTTTCAACTTCAGCCTTATACTCTTTGAACTTTTCTAATGCTTCGGACTTATGTTCCATTACATATAAGTAACCATACCTTGAATAATCATCCATGAAAAAAATGAAGTATTCCTAACCTTATCTAACCTTTACATTCGTTGGACCACAAATATCTGATGTATGAGATCTAAGGGCTCTTTGGCTCTATAATCTTTTCCACTAAAAGGTTTTTTTTAGTCATTTTTCCTTCGAGACAAAATTCACATGGAGGAAATGAATCATCTTCTAAATTTCTTAGAAGTCCATTCTTTACCAATCTTCCGATCATATCGAGATTTATGTGGCCTAATCTTAAATGTCAAAGATATATATCATTGTTACGTGGAGAAATTCCCCACCTTTTTGTTTGAGTATTAGTAGTTTTAAACATTTCATGATTCAAAAGTGCTTTTGATTTAGTTGGACTTAACACATATAAATTGTCTTTTAGTTTAGCTAAACAAATAGTCACACCATTTTTCATAATAAATATTTCATTTGAATTAAAAGAAACAGAGTATGATTGTTCAATTAAACAGGAAATAGAAACAAGGTTCCTCCTCATTTTGGGAACAACGTATAAGTTTTCAAAAAGCAAAAATCTTCTTCCAAAAAATAACTTAGCAGATCCCACTGCACGAGCTGAAATGGCATCTCCGTTTCAACCTTGAACATCATTTCACCCTTTTCGAGCTGCTGGAAGGAACTAATTCCTTGTAAAGAAGAACAAACGTGATTAGTGGCTCCTAAATCCAGTATCCAGTCATTATGGTCATTTCCCACTATACAAGTTTTCGGAACAAGTAAATCATATTTACCTTCTTTCTCTTTCTTCTTATCAACAAGGTACTTGGGGAAATTTCATTTCCAATGATCATCCACATTACAGTAGAAGTATTTGCCCTTGTCAGCCTTAGCTTTGCTTTTGCTTTTTCTAGCAGTGAGAGCCTTCCCCTTCCATCCTTTATTTTTCTGGATCTTTTTAGAACCAAAGGTCGAAGGAACAGACTTAGTCCAGAGGATGAACCCTTATAGAACTTTTTGGAATAAGGAAAATTTTCCACTCCTTCTACTTGTCCCCTACTTTTCATAAAGGACTCAAAAGTATGTAACTCGTTAGAAGGATAGTCAGATTGTATTATATTTTATTCATAACCACATTGCTACAGAATTGAAGAAAACTCTTCAGAAGAAATTCTAAAATAAAGAACACCTGACTCTGCTCATCGATGATCGCACCGATTATTTCAGCGACATTGAACTAGACTATTAGGTCGAGAACATGTTTTCTCATTGATTGGCTTTCTTTCATGCGTACGTTGTAAATGTACTTGAGGGCCTCGTGCCGAATTTGAATGGATGGTTGTCCAAACATCTCCTGGAGGGACTCCATGATCTGAAGTGCAGACATCATGGCCTCATGCTTCTTGGTAAGAATGTTAGATAGACTTGTCAAGATGTAGATTCGGGCCTTGTCATTGGCCTTCATCTAACGATCATAAGCATCCTTCAACGCTTGAGACTCATTTCAAGTAGGGACTGGAGGACATTCCTCCGTCAAGATAAACTGAAGATCATCAATAACGAGAATCATACTCAGGTTAGATTTTCATGATGCAAAATTTTCATCGGTTAATTTTTCATTTTTAAGCAAAGATATGATTGTGAAGACATGCTAAAACATACAACAATTAATTGACCTTAGTAGTTATATTTTTCATAACTCATTACTTAATAATCTATACAATTTAGCAAAAGCATATGTAATCATAGAACCCTAATTAAACTATTGATTTTTGTTTTCGCAATGATAATTAAGAGGTTTAGAGCAACAACCACCAAAGGATGATCAACTACTCCTTCCCTAAATTGAGTCATTCTCAATCAATTACTAACTCCAGAATAACTCTTATTCTTATATTCTTTTAGCTACCATTGTTCGGTCAAGGTTTCATTAACTAAACCCGTAATTGTGACCGTCCCATTTCAGATCTCAGAGGTACACTTCAATAGGCTACCAAATAGAAAGAAAATTGTTGAAGATTAATCTAAGAAATTCTATTCATTGCTGGAGTTTGCGTTACTCCGACCCCTATGATTAAGCCCTCCAAAAGGAATGGTCGCTCCATGATGACAACAAGCGGACCATAAGAATCTCACAGTGCAACCTAATGGAGGAGACTATAGGATACGTTGATATGTGTCCCTTTCCTACTTACTATGAACACTTTCCCTATTCACCTTGTTATTGACCCAAATAAACACTTTCCGAAGGGAGGCCGAACCTAAGGTGACACTAAGCTGAGCATGAATCTCCCGGTGTGAGCTCTTAGGGACGTGAGAGCTGAAATTTTATATATCACATATACCAATATCCTCCCACTAAAGTATTTTAATATTTTTAGGATTTTATTATACTTAGTTAAAACCTGACAAATGAATTTATCTAAGTCCCTATAAATTTGCTCAATATAACATTTATATTGAATAATTTAACAATACTTGATTTCATTTATTAAACTCTTTTGATAAATAATTATTTATTGCATGCTTAAAAAAATTTACCCAATTCACCTTCCAGGTTGGTTCCTAGGTGGAAGTGTTCTGTTTCCGTCAACTTAAATATCCCCTCCTAGACATATCCTTCCTTAGACAAAGGTCCCTTATAGACAATTGTTTTATAAATTTTAATCCTATTAAAACAAATTAAAAAGATAACTTATTCCTAATCCCATTAGAAAAAATATAAGTCTAGCTTGATTAATTTTAAATTATTTAAATTAATTTAGACCTATGTTTGTATGCAACTCTTGATTATAAATTTAACTATAACTTGCATCTAAAGACATCAATTAAATACAACAATTATATTTATCTAAGTAATGTCACGCTCAATGCAAATTCAATTTTCATTTGATAAATATTACAATTTTATAAATCATTGATAAAAAAAACAAGCCTTCACATATATCATTCCATTATTTATTATAACAATTTTAATATATAGCATGATACATGGACATGCTTAGGTTAATCATACATCACTAACATAACACTTATATCATGATGCATGAGCAAGCTAATTTAATCATGCATCTACAAAATATAACCTTTTATATTTATTTATGATGCATGTACATGTTTATCCTAAGGTGGATAATTTTTAATCTATATGACATACAATATGCAATATGAATTCAAATATTAATTAAAACATTCATCCAATGCATAATTAAATTAATTTAAACAGCAAAATTGGACCGATTTTGGAATCTTAATGCAAAATTAATTGATTGAATTAATATAACTATTATATTAATTTAATTAATTAATAATAAATTAAATAATACAAAGGAATTAGGAAAAAAAATAGCTGCAGCCGAAGTCCTTGCTTGTGCTGCCTGCACTCCGTCAAACCTCGGAGCGTTGCAACGATGAGGGCAACATATGCAATGTTGCTACTACTCCACGATGTGTCGGCCTTTTAGTGTTGCAATGTTGTGATAGCAGCGTCGCGACGCTGAACAGTAGAATGCACATGTTCTGCACATTTTCGGCTCTAAACTTGCTCCTAACACCTCCGTTTCTTCCTAATCTCTTCAACAACCGTTACTTCTTCGATCGACATGGACTTACAGACTCGAAAAAAGAATTAAATTACCCAAAGATAAAACAACAGACCCTTACACTTTAATCAAATTAAAAGTAATCTATGTGTCAAAATTAAAAACATCCAATCTTGCAAACCGACATTCAAACATTCCAAATGCAAATAATAAACCTGCCTCTAAACTGATTTTGTTTCGTAAAATACGAAGAACGTGGATGCAAGAAATTGACTTTGATACCAATTGAAGGGATCGGATCCCGTAGCGAAAGCGTTTGTGTGAGAATCCCTTGCATCCCACAATTCGATTTTTACGTAACAAATTCAGTATACTAAAACATAATATAAACATGTAAATTAGCATGCTTTGGGAAAAGATTATAACCATTTTCACCTTTGTAGATTCCCAATCTTCACGAATAATCCTCTCGAGTTTCCAACGAACGACTCCTCCAACGATCTTGATCACGAACGATTTCTTGAACAATCTCGAGCACTACCATGAGAGTAACCTCGTTATTCTCTAGGATTCCAATAGAGGGATAGATGGTATCCAACTATTGGGAGAGTGAGAGAAGAAAAGGCTTTTGGAGAATAGAGAGGATTCTCTTTGTGGCTTAGAGAAAATTTTATACAATAACACTTATGTGTTGTGCATTGTCAGTGTCTGTGTCTCTCAAACGGGTCATAAAGAGGTCTTTATATAGAGAAGAGCCACGCCCTTTTTCTAATCATTTTCCTATTTTCCTTTTTCACAACTAATTAATTAAATAACAATTATTTAATTAATTAGCCCAATTAATTAAAGAACACTTATTTAATTTAATTGCACATTAATTAAATAGCTATTATACACTAAATCTAATTTAATGTATATATATTTAATTATCATAAACATCGTATATATATGTGCAATACTTCTCTATTAATTAATTATTTTTTAATCTAATTCATTTGAATTAATTAATTGAATCTTATTCAAATATTACTTTCCAATTTAATTTGAATTATAGAATATATCTATAATCAATTATATATTAATCACATTAATATATAGTTTCCTCAAATTAATTTAAACAACTCAAATCATCCCTCTTAAATATTGTCTAGTGAGCTAACCAGAATCTGATAGACCTATAGATCGGAAGCTCCAATGATATGAGATTAATTGGCTAAACTCATTAACCAAGTTAATCAATATTTGTTAAGTGTGGGTAGACTCCACTAAAGATACACAACTACACTCTTCTCACTACAAATATATTTCTGTGTCCACGGATATAGACCAATAACAGCAAGTTAGTTATTCGTGAGTGTTCATAACTCTAATTGGGTTAAATTACCGTTTTACCCTTGAGTTACTTCTGACTCCTTAAGTCCTAGTGCTCCTCTAATAAACAACCTGTTTATGGTCCAATCAATAAAAAGAAACCTCTCTCAAGCCAATAAGAGGGTAGGACCCTTTATTCAAGTCTTGGAGTCACCACTTAAGGGAACACTCATCTACTTATCCATAATATGGGAAGAAGTAAATTCCATCTTGTATTATTATATTCCCAGCTCCTTGCTCGGTCTTGTCCCCAAAATGGTAGGCATATTGGGTCGGCAAACTGGCCACCCTCACTCATACAAATCAAAGGATAATCCCTCGTGAACAAAAGTTCATAATATACTTAGGGTTAAGACTAAGTTGCTTAGATCATCCTATTGAAATAAGAATCTTGATGCGTTGTGAATATGATGAAATAATGGTGTATATTGGGTTGGTGCTGTATGCGTTGTGCATGTAAGTTTTCCTAGCAAAATCCAAGTATAAATTCTACTAGGTTGCCTGGTAAGAGAAGGGTCAAACACAGGGACTATGGAGACAATATGCAACGGTGATTTCAGATTACTTTGCGGTGACAAATAAAACAATGAGTTAATTGGTATGTTTGTTTAAGGTAAAAAAAACTCTATGCGGCGGTATTGAAAAAAGAGTTAATAACACGAAAGTTACAAAGAGCATGCGGGGGAACAGGTTGAGAAGGAATTTAGCTAACACTTCCTAAGATTGCGTTCACGTTAAGCAATCATGCTACATACATACAACAGTAAGTCATCTCTCAATACAAATGCTATAGCTCCTAGTTTTAGGACGCATACGATGTATATGATGATGTCTATAGGACTTATGTCTAAGCCTCTATTCTTGTCTATGTGATGATGAATGACACACACATATACAAGGCGACCGCATACTACCATAACCTATTTCTAAGGTGCATGCGATGCATGTTAGCAAACAGAGTTTATCTCTAAGTCTCTATCTCTTGCTTATGCAGTTCTAATCTTGCTTTCTCAAGTTTAGATTCTAACCTAGTTCTCTCAAGTCTAGTTTCTTTCTTTAGATTCTATCTCGAGTAGCTCTAAAGGGGTGATGGACGCATACATAAGATAAGATGATCGCATACAATGAAGATCTTAGGTCATGCTAGCTAAGTGCTTCTCAACCCATTCGAAGGTTTAGTTACTCATGCGTAATGTAAAGAGAGTGAACAGATATAGAGATGCAATTTCCATTCTATAAATGAAATCAGAATACAAAATGACAATGGAAAATAAAGATAGGGAGCCAGGTAGCAATTTCTTGCTTCCCAAGGCTTTTACACTGCATTTTTCTCTACTCTGCCCAAAAGAATATTCTTGCTTTCACAAGAGTCGACCCTCTCTCCGTTCTCAATGCTTCCCGGCACTCTCTTGAGCTAACCAGGAATGATCTTCCGGTGTCTTCTCTCTTCACTCGCCTCCGCCTTCTAAGTGTAAGAAAACTATGAACAACAACTAACTATCTTCTGTATGGTGAACTCTCTATATCGCTAAGCTCCTTTTTCAGTGGTGGCCTTCGGTATTTATAAAGATCAAGGTGAAGAAACTTTTCTCTCAAATGATTGCACTGATGGGATGTCATTAAATCTCTGTCTGATGCGCCAATTAATTATTACCGAAAAGTTGAGTGTACTTGCTACATGTGTCGTTAACGGCTTGTCAACTAAATTCGGATTTGACCGTCATGAGCTTTCTGTCCCATCGTTATTTATTAAGCTTTCAACCTCGATGCATCGTCTCTATGCAGCCACCTTTTTTAGCAGATCTTCGCGAACGCATACGATCACATAGCCTTGTGGTCGTAATCTCTTAATGCGCTCGGACGTTGAATTCCTTGGGATCTCAATTTGCCTTGCGTCAGTGCATTTTTCTGCACAAAATACGTAAAATAGCTGCTTTAATGCGATGGACGCATGCGATCGCAATGTTCTCAACTTAATGCTTTTGGACACGATTTTACATATTTTTTACCGTCACAATCCTACATTGTTTTATGTCTTTGTGCTGTAATAAATGTTTTTCCGCCCGTATATCACACACCCAAATTTAAAATAATGCTTGTCCTCAAGCATAACCTAAAG
This sequence comes from Benincasa hispida, assembly GCF_009727055.1. Classification (NCBI taxonomy): domain Eukaryota; kingdom Viridiplantae; phylum Streptophyta; class Magnoliopsida; order Cucurbitales; family Cucurbitaceae; genus Benincasa; species Benincasa hispida. Next base: position 37,086,073 of record NC_052359.1, read on the forward strand.
ATTTTCTCTAGAAAGTCAGCCGCCTTTTTCCTTTCCTAGATTTCTCCAAGTGCCTTATTCAAATCCTATGTACCAAAAATCTCCTTAATTCCTATCCAGGGTCTCTTCTTAAAAATATTTCTAAAATTTATGGGGACTGTAAGTTTAACCTTCAAAAAGACCTTACTTGTTTCCAGAGCAATCGCATGATTTTATTTCATAAAAAAACTTTTTTCAACTGGGGTGTTTTTCAATGATTTTTATCCTTGGCGTAGTTTCGATATTCTTTCTATGACTTGCGCTGATACCGAGTGCCTAGCCATCGTTTTGGCTTGTCCCCACGTGTAGCATGCGGCATCCAACTACGAGCAAAGCAACTCTTTCTTAGTCTAAACTTATGGCCTTTGCAGCAGAGTTGTGGATCATTTTATTTATGCGTTGATCACAAATTCCTACCTTTGTTTTGCTTGCCCCCACATTTGTCATGCAGACATCCAACTACGAGTAGGATCCGATCGCATGTTATGATTTTTTTTTGAATGCCTAAAAATAGCAAGGTTGAAAATATATACCGCACCCCCAAATTTAACGCAACAATGTCCTCATTGCTGAAAGATCGAAAGAATTCATGCGATGCTCTTAGGAGGTTTCGTAAAAGTTAGTTTGAAAGAAAGCTGGTAGACCACTAACTTCTAGAAATATTTCATAAATTGATTGTCCTAAAATTAAGTTGACTCTAGTGCATGTGATGAAAAATAGAGGCATGCATTTCATCACTGAAATCATAATTGGCATAGAAAAATAATGTGGTGACTTACTAAAGTAATCAATATTTAAAGATTGCGCCGACTAAAAAGGATGCGATGATAAAATTATCAAAGTTAAAATGAGATGCGAGAGTGCAAATTTTAGAATAAACAAAGTCAAGGAAAGATACAACCCCCAAATTTGCTCCGTCACCCGATTATTTATGATCGCATCCTTTTTTGCAGCGAGCCGATTTCTTCGATTGCGGTGGCTGAATAAACTAGTCGCGTCTTTTGGTTATCATGTAGCTCCCCCGCAATCGTTCACCACGAGCATTGCAAAAAAACATCGAAAGGGTCAAATAAAAGACAGAGTTAATATATATATATATTTTTTTTTTTATGCAAAGGAGTAAAAGGATATAGAAATGATAATGGATATAAAGAGGTAGAATTGAGTTCATGAATTGAAGGTTTCAAAGGATAATTCACGAAAATTGCGTCCCTGATGAATTTGAATTGCATGATTGTACAGGGACTGCCCACTTCTTCTTCAGTCGGAATTCCTCAGGTACACGGAGGTGTTCTCGCGATGCATGTCTTCTCCGTGATATACTTTGACTCTTTGCCCGTTGACTTTAAATGCATTGATCCCGTCCTCATTGGATAACTCAACCGCTCCATGCAGGAATATCTCTCTAATTATGAAAGGACCAAACCATCATGATTTTAACTTGCTAGGAAAGAGTCGTAGCCGAGAATTGTACAACAAGACCTTTTTTCCGACTTGGAGATTCTTCTCGCATAGTTGTTTGTCATGTCAACCCTTTGCGCACTCCTTGTAGATTTTCGCATTCTCGTATGCGTGAGTTCTTCATTCATCAAGCTCGACCAGTTGAAATTTTCTTTCTTCCTCTGCGGCCTTTAAGTCAAAATTGATCTTTTTCACTGCCCATATTGCTTTATGCTCCAGATCAAGCGATAAATGACATGCCTTTCCGAACACCAACGCATACGGGGACTTCATATAGATGTCTTATAGGCGGTTCTGTATGCCCACAAGGCATCGTCCAATCTTTGCGTGAAGGTTTCACCACCTTCTCTAATATCAGCTTGATTTACCTGTTTCACACTTCAGCTTGACCATTTATTTGTGGATGGTATGCGGTGGCCACTTTATAAAGGATATTATACTTGTGCAGCAATTTATTGATGATGTGATTGATAAAGTGAGAGCCTTCATCACTTATTATGGCACGTGGAGTGCCAAAATGAGTGAAAATATTCTTACTCAAGAACTTGGAGACTACCGCCACATTGCTTGCGGCGCATGATACCGCTTCTACCCATTTAGAAACATAGTCGACGGGTAATAGAATGTATTTGTGACCATTTGATGGTGGAAATGGTCCCATGAAGTCTATGCCCCAGACATCAAATAGTTCCAATTCTAAGATGATATTCATGGGCATCGCATTCTTACATGAAATGTTTCCCATGCATTGGCACCGGTCGCATTTCATTGTATAGTCTCTTGCGTCCTTGAATAAAGTTGGCCAAAAATACCCACTTTGTAACACCTTTGCTGTTGTGCGTTGGCCTCCAAAGTGTCCTCCATATGGCAAGTCATGGCATTGTGATAGTATGCACAGGTGAGCAACATCTAGTACGCATAGGCACAAAATCTGGTCCGATTCCTTCTTATAAAGATTTGGCTCATCCCAATAATATGATTTACATTCATTTCTGAGCCGCCTCTTTTGGTGCTGTCTCTTATACACATCTAGATGTGTATAAGAGACAGCACCGTTGCTGCTGTGCATTGGCCTCCAAAGTGTCCTCCATATGGCAAGTCATGGCATTGTGATAGTATGCACAGGTGAGCAACATCTAGTACGCATAGGCACAAAATCTGGTCCGATTCCTTCTTATAAAGATTTGGCTCATCCCAATAATATGATTTACATTCATTTCTGAGCCGCCTCTTTTGGTCGACTGTGTAGTCCTCAGGAAATTGTTCACAAACCAAAAAATTGACCATGTCCACATACCATGGTAATTCTTCAATTTTAAATAGCTGCTCGTCTAGGAAAGTTGCATTCACCTCTGACTGGTTGCGGTCGATTTCTAGATTTTCTAATCTCGACAAATGGTCCGCAACCTGGTTCTCCGTCCTCTTGCGATCAATGATTTCCATGTTGAAATCTTGAAGGAGGAGAACCCATCGAATCAATCTTAGCTTTGCATCTTTCTTTGTCATTAAGTACTTGATTGTCGAGTGATTAGTGTGAACGATCACCTTGGATCCCAACAGGTAAGCTCTGAATTTTTCCAACGCAAATATCACTGCAAGCAACTCTTTTTTTGTGGTAGTGTAATTTGTTTAAGCAGGATTATAGGTTTTACTTGCATATGTGATGAGGTGTAGCATTGTTTTTTTCTTTTGCGCCAGCATCACCTCTATCGCATAACCACTTGCATCGCATATTAGTTCAAAGGGTTGTGTCCAGTCCGGTGCGATCAACATAGGTACGGTTATTAATGCATTCTTTAGTATCTTGAATGCGTTGAGGCATTGGTCATTAAAGTTAAATGCTCTTTCTGCCTCCAATAACGCACTCAATGGTCATGCAATCTTTGAAAAGTCTTTCATAAAAACCAGCATGTCCTAAGAAGCTCCTGACAGCCTTCACATTTGCTGGAGGTGGGAGCTTTTCAATCGCCTCAATCTTCGCCTTGTCTACTCCCCACCCATCCTTAGATACTTTATGCCCGAGCACAATACCTTCCTTCACCATGAAGTGGCATTTCTCCTAGTTTAGCACTAGATTCGTTTCTTCACATCTCCTCAATATTTTCTTTAGATTATTGAGACAGACTTCGTATGTTTGCCCATACACCGAGAAGTCGTCCATGAAATTTCTACAGAATCTTTGAAATACTCAGAAAAGATGGTCATCATACACCTCTGGAATGTGCTCGGCACATTGCATAGGCCGAACGGCATGCGTCGAAATGAAAATGTTCCATAGGGGCAGGTGAATGTGGTTTTCTCTTGATCTTCAAGAGCAATCATGATTTGGTTATAGCCGGCATATCCATCCAAGAAGCAGTAGTAATCATTTCCTGCTAGGCGGTCTAGCATATGGTCGATAAAAGGCAAAGGGAAATGATCCTTCTTTGTCGTCGCATTCAGTTTGGGTAGTCCATGCAGATCCGCTAGCCAGTGACGGTCCTCATTGGTATTAGTTCATTATTTTCATTTGGGACTACCGCCATCCCTCCTTTCTTTGGCACACATTGCATGGGGCTGACCCACATGCTATCGACGATTGGATAGATAATCCTTGCATCCAACCATTTGGTTATTTCCTTCTTCATGACCTCCTTCATCGCAAGGTTGAGTCTTCATTGATGTTCGATCGATCCTTTCTGATTGTCCTCGAGACGTATCCTACACATGTAATATGCAGGGTTGATTCCTCTAATGTCTGCTAGCATCTAGTCAATTGCTTTTATGTACTTTTTCAGGATGCTTAGCAGCGCATTTTCTTGATCTTCTTGAAGTGCAGAGGAAATAATTACTGGTAGCGTTTCATTTTATCCCAAAAAAGCATACTTCAAGTGGTTTGGAAGGGTTTTCAGCTCTACTGTCGGTGGTTGTTCCAAGGATGGTTTTGGTGTTTTTCTTTCTTTATTCATTGTCAGCTTTACTTCTTTGGTTGATGTTTCCACGATCGCATTGCAAGTTACTATGGATGCGGTCGCATCCTCTTTTTCATCTTCATCTTCATACTTTTCTTCTTCATACAAGCTAGGTTCATCATCGGACTCAGTGAGGTATTCTTCTTCCGGATATTTCATGGCTCTGATGATATCAAACCTGATCTTCTGTCCATTCACACTCAGTGTGATTTCTCCCTTATACACATCAATCTGAGCGCGACCAGTGGATAAAAATGGGCGTCCCAGGATGATGGGTACATCCTTGTCCACTTCATAATCAAGGATGATGAAGTCTGCCGATAAGATAAATTTGTCAATCGTGACCAGGACATCCTTCACCTTCCCTTCTTGATGCACAAGGGATCTGTCAGCTAGTTGGAGAGTCACCGTCGTAGGCGTCAGCTGCCCCACATTCAGCTGCTTAAAAATTGAAAAGGGCATTAAGTTGATACTGGCCCCGAGATCGCACAGCACTTGACCAATGTATAATCTACTGATTGAGTAGGGCATTGTTTAACTTCCAGGGTCGCGCATTTTCGGTGGAATAATGGTTTTTGCTCATTACGTTAATGACACCGTTGTGAACTTACCAGTGCTTTCTTTTTTCGTCACCATGTCCTTCAGAAACTTCGCGTACTTTGGAATCTGTTCAATAACTTCAGTGAAAGGAATGTTGATATGCAACTGTTTCAACATATCCATGAAGTGTTGATACTGCACTTCATCATTTTTCTTCTTCTTAAGACTTTGGGGGAATGGTGGCAACTATATTTTCACGGTTTCTTGCTCTATCGGCTTCGAAGTGGATGCAATTTTTGGTTCCATCGTCCCCTGTTCTTCTGGCTCTTCTTGGGTCAACGGGGTCTATGGATCAATTGCAATTGGAACAGTCCTACTCGGCTTCTTCTTCTCCTCCACCACTGTCTTTCTACTTTCGCAAGGAGTCACGAAATTGACAATTTGGCTTCCATTTCTGTACCCCTAGGTTGCACGGGAGTTCAGTAAAACTCTGGCAATGCCCTTGCGGTCTACTTTTGAGTCCGCCCGCAATCTATCCTATCTAAATTTCAAGATTCGAATAGCCGTTGCTTGATTCTAGAACACTGTTTCATTCTTTCAATATACTACTTCAGTAAGCTCTCCAGAGATGAAGATTGCGGCGCTTGCGAACTACTGGCTTGATCTTTTTGTTTGACTGTTTTGTTGCGGGAAAAATCCTGGCGGCCCTTTCTTTTTGCGCCATTGGTTGAAAATTTTGTTATTGATTTTTCACGCAAGTTAGGGTGGTTTCTCCACCCAGGGTTGTAAGTATTTGGCAAAAGGATTATTCTTCACGAAATAAACAGACTGTAGGTTCCTCAGGCACTCTTCTATTGGATGGCCTTCACCCAAGTAACACAACTTATGCTCATTTGGTGATTGCGTTGACCCCCCCCTATGTGTTCCTGGGTTCCTGATTGTGATTCCTTGTATTAAATTCATCATCGCAGTCATTTGGTTTTGTAGGGATGCGATGGCCCCATATTTGCGTCACTGTCTTTAATTCTCAGTCTTTGATCGCTTTCTCTCCAGTCTTCATGATTTTTTGAAATGTGATCAATTATATTCTTAGCCTCGTCGTATGTTTTGTCGAGCAGACCTCCAGCTGCTGCCGTATTGGCAACTGTCTGTGACGCAGGGTTTGAACCATGGTAGAAATTTTCCATCTATAGACAATCTGGTAAGCCATTGTGCGACAATCTCGCACGAGTCTTTTAAACCTCGCCCAGGCGTCACTGAGCGATTCATCGATATCCTGTTCAAAATTGGTAATCAACTTCCTCCTTCTAACGTTTCTATTGAGGGAAGTACTTCTTCATGAACTTTTCCACTACCTGATCCCACGATGTGATCTCCCCTGGTTCGAAAGAATAAGCCCATTTCCGTGCCTGGTCACACAATGAAAATGGGAACAATGTTAGTCGAACCTCCTCAGTAGAGATGTTTGGGAACACAAATGTATTGCAGATTTTAATAAAACTCCGGAGGTGGGCGTGCGGATCCTCGCCACGCCTACTGCCAAACTGTTCGGCAGTTTCAATAATCTGCAGCATCACCGATTTCATCTCGAATCTCGATCCGTCTAAGGCTAGCCTCATGATCCCTGGTCAGAAATCATAAAGGTTGGGCGACTCATAATCCTAGATGGGCCTATTGCGGTCGTTCGCCAAGGGGATGGGGTTCGCCATGATATTATTTGTGTTTGGTAATCTGTCTTCTAGTTGCTCCGCCATGTTGGGATCTTTCTCTTGTTATTATTGGCGACTGTTTCTTCTTCTTCTTCAAAAAGTTCTTTCAATCTCTGGGTCGTAGTTGGGCTCTGGAGCTTATCCTTCGCTCATACGATGCCCACTTCTTCCCTTACCTAAGGAGAGGTAGTGCACAGAGAGGGAATGCTGCAAAGAAAATTAAAAAGTTATCGTTAGCACAATCTGTATGGCCGTAGTCCTCGGCAACAGCACCAAAAACTTGATGCATTGTGAATATGATGAAATAATGGTGTATATTGCGATGGTGGTGTATGCGTTGTGCATGCAAGTTTTCCTAGCAAAATCCAAGTATAAATTATACTAGGTTTCCTGGTAAGCCTAGGGCTGAACACAGGGACTATAGAGACAGTATGCGACGGTAATTTCATATTACATTGCAGTGACAAGTGAAACAATGAGTTGGTTGGTATGTTTGTTTAAGGTAAAAAAAACTCTATGCGGCGGTATTGAGAAAATAGTTAATAACACGAAAGTTACAAAGCGTATGGGGGGGAACGGGTTGAGAAGGGATTTAGCTAACACTTTCTAAGATTGCGTTCACATTATGCGATCATGCTACATACATACAACAGTAAGTCATCTCTCAATACAAATGCTATAGCTCCTAGTTTTAGGACGCATGCGATGTATATGTTGATGTCTATAGGACTTATGTCTAAGCCTCTACTCTTGTCTATGCCATGATGAATGACATACACATACACAAGGCAACCGCATACTACCATAACCTATTTCTAGGGTGCATACGATGCATGTTAGCAAACAGAGCTTATCTCTAAGTCTCTATCTCTTGCTTATGCGGTTCTAATCTTGCTTTTTGAAGTCTAGATTCTAACCTAGCTCTCTCTCAAGTCTAGGTTCTTTCTTTAGACTCTCTCTCGAGTAGCTCTAAAGGGGTGATGGACGCATACATAAGACAAGATGATCGCATACAATGAAGACCTTAGGTCATGCTAGCTAAGTCCTTCTCAACCTATTCGGAGGTTTAGTTACTCATGCGTAATGTAAAGAGAGAAAACAAATATAGAGATGCAATTTCCATTCTATAAATGAAATCAGAATACAAAATGACAATGGAAAATAAAGATAGGGAGCCTGGTAGCAATTTCTTGCTTCCCAAGGCTTTTACACTGCGTTTTTCTCTACTCTGCCCAAAAGAATATTCTTGTTTTCGCAAGAATCGGCCCTCTCTCTGTTCTCAATGCTTCCCGGCACTTTTTCGAGCTGACCAGGAACGATCTTCCAGCGTCTTCTCTCTTCACTCGCCTCTGCCTTCTAAGCGTAAGAAAACTATGAACAATAGCTAACTATCTTCTGTATGGTGAACTCTCTATATCGCTAAGCTCCTTTTTCGGTGGTGGCCTTCGGTATTTATAAAGATCAAGGTGAAAAAGCTTTTCTCTCAAATGATTGCACTGATGGGATGTCATTAAATCTCTGTCTGATGCACTGATTAATTGTCACCGAAAAGTTGAGTGTACTTGCAACATGTGTCGTTAACGGCTTGTCAACTAAATTCGGATTCGACCGTCATCAGCTTCTGTCCCATCGTGATTTATTAAGCTTTTACCTTGATGCGCCATCTCTATGTGACCACCTTCTTGAGCAAATCTTCGTGAACGCATTCGATCGCATAGCCTTGCGGTCGTAATCTCTTAATGCGCTCGGATGCTGAATTCCTTGGATCTCAATTTTGCCTTGTGCCAACGCATTTTTCTGTATAAAATACGTAAAATAACTGCTTTAATGCGATGGACACATGCGATTGCAATATTTTCAATTTAATGCTTTTGGACACGATTTTACATATTTTTACCGTCGCAATCCTACATTGTTTTATAAGAATCTAACTAGTTAACGGTGTAATAACATTCATTTCTGCCCGTTATAAGAATCTAACTAGTTAACGATGTTAAATCTAGTGGTTACTATTTTGCGGTCCAGTCTTATGCAAACTCATTGCATAGTATAAACGCACTCGCATGTCAACTACACAAACATGTCGGATGATTGTGTTTGTGTCAAATACAAAGTGAGTCGTATCTATAGTCTTACCAAGATAAGGTACTCAACCTTATCCCTATACCATAGATCCTTTAGATTATATCTTGAACATTGAGTTTTTGATATGTCCACATACAGTTCAAGACTCATAAGGTAGCCTTGGATGTTAGTTTATTGGATTTAGAGTTATTAAGACAAAATAGACAAACAACACAAATAATAACATTTATTGAATTAACATCCGTAACTCTTTATTGATGACGGTAAATTAACAACACTTACTATCTACGAGTTTTAAGATATAAAACTCTACAATTTCGGGACTTGAACAATGTGACGCCACACCTTCTCCTGGCTCAAGAGAGGTTTGGTCATAGTTGGACTATGATTTATTGTTTATTAGAGGGATCAATGGTATTTAAGGAGTTAGATATAATTATAGAGGCAAATTGATAATTTTGGTCCAGTTGTACTTACGAGCAATTATTGAAGAGTCAACGCACAATTGATTGGTTATATTCAATGGACACAAAAACATATCTGTAGTGTAAAGAGTGCAGCTGTCAATCTTTAGTGGAGTGACCGACAGTTAATGGAAGTCAGTTAATTTAACTAAAGAGTTTAATTAATTAACCAAGTACCATTGAAGTTTCAATCTATATGTCCATAAGGTCCCTTCAGTAGCTCAATTGGGATTATTGAGAATCAAATTAATTTTTGGAATTAATTATATGTCATATAATCAAATACATTATAATATAAAGTTTTATTTGAAAGGAAATAAATATTTGAATATAAATCAAATATTAATTATATGAATATGATTCATATAAATACTATAGGTTAAATTTAAATTGAATTTGATTCATATTAAATACTATATGTTAATTGAGAGAATATTAAAATATAGGTTATATGATATATTATAAACTATAGGTTATATGTTATAGTAGATATAATATATAGTTTAACATATGTTATATATAGTAAATTAGTTATTATATAAATATTTATTAAATTAAATTTAAAAAATTAGTTTTTTAATTATTAAATTTTGAATATAATTAAGGGAGGGAGTTATGTATTACTCCTTCCCCTTATTTCTCTTAATGTTAATCGTGGGAATGGGAGTTAGTTGAACACATAGAACGTCTCTCTCCACACTCCCAATACGATAATTCTCTGCATATTTCCTCTCAACCACACTCTCTCCCTCTTCCAAAACTATCACAAAGCCACACCTTCTATGGATTCTCACCTTAAAGAGAATACCAAGGTAATCCGGTGGTCGTGTCCAACCTCGGTTTTTGGCTTTGTTGGTTTTGATGTGTTCAAAGGGAGTTTGAAGTGTTTGCGATCAAGGAGAAGAATTTGTGACTTCAAGGGTGTGTTTCTTCTAAACCTAATTTCCTCTTTTTGTTCTTGTAGCATGTTGTGAATTAAATGTATATGTTATTCTGTTCTTTGAATTTCGTTTTTCTGAAAAAATAAAAATTTAGATACGATCCGCTTCCGTACGGGTGTTCACGTATCCTTCACTTATGATATACACAATCTTCCACTATATTCACCTCAAAACAAAATGAGGTAATTACTTCACGTATCCTTCACCTATGTATTTGTCATGGCTCTTCTTCAATTGAAGATAGTTTGACGTCGACCTACACTTGCTACCTTTCGTGATGATAGAATTGATTCAAAATCTTCAAAATTTGGTCTTCGATGCCATTCTTGTTTGTGTCCAACTAGGAAGATTGGTTCGGCATAATTAGCAAGCACACACTCAACTGTAAACCATTTTTTACATAATCTTTGAACATTAATGTTTCTCAGGGTCGCTGCATATATTGCATGAGAGCACGGGATCTCGATGCAATTAAACTCCATACAAGTACATGTCCGTGAACAAAGATTAATTAACACCCTGAATATCCATCGTCCACATTAATTATATGCATATCCACAAGGAAAAAAATATATTTTCTAGACATCAATTCTAATTCCTTAAGAATACTCATTGCGCAATCAGTTACAATGTTTGTGCATGCCATTGTACGTGTACTTCGGATGAACCAACCTTGTAGCCACTCGTGGATATGCTCTAATAGCTTCGTGATTGGTAGTTCTCGTGCATCTTTGAACACTCCATTGAGGCATTCTACTATATTTGTCATCATCTTGTCATACCTATAATGGACTTGATAAACTCTTACCTACCGTTGTAATCCAACCTCCTCAAGATAGGCCGACACACCAGGATATTGATAGAGCTTAGTCCAATACATCTGAAACTCAGGTATTCTGTAAGCTTTCACCACTAGGTAGAAGTGTGGGATTATGTACTTATTCTTGAATTTGTCAACCAAATTGTTTCGAATATGGTATATACATAGGGCATGAAATACATCAAGGAATATACTTGTAACAACCTTTGCAATTAAGATATGACGATCTGATATAATCACTAAATTGAGAACGTCTCCTATCAAAGCCTTCAAATGAGTCATGAACTAAGTCCATGATGCATCGTTCTCACCATCTACAATACTAAAGGTGATAGAATATATGTTGTTATTGCCATCGATACACGCTGCTATTAACAACACACCTTTGTGTTTCTCGTGCAAATGGGTCTCATCAACAACAATTACTAAGTGGATGCAGTGTAGAAAACCCCTGATACACGGACCAAGTGCCATGAAGTCGTACTTAAAGTATTGTCCGTCCTCTACTTCAACTTTAAATATCATACCTAGATTTGCAAGCTTAAGTGCCTCACCGTATGCTCTAACAATAACATATGATCCTTCTGGCGACCCTCATGCCGAACACAATCCATACTCTTTAGTGCAATAAGCCCCCCCCCCCCCCTCCCCCCAACTTATGTTCACTCAATAATCTCATCAAACGTCCTCATATATATCCCTTGGGTGGTAGTTCGAAAAACTTGTTCGTATTTGGAATAACCCAACTTTTTGTTGTCGATGATTACTAATTCTCATTTCAAGAGAACATGTATGTTTGCTTGGATATTTCGTCACTTTGAAGGAAACACTTTCATTTTCATAATATATATATATTATATATATATATACTATTTTGCATGGACCTTCCACTTGCATTCCTCCACCGAACACCGGATAGTTAGCAAGCTCTTTGTTGACTTTTTTACATGGTAGTCAAAGTTCTTTCTTGTTGCAAGCATCGATAATTTAACTGACAAATCATATTTCGAAAAGAAAATTTGATCGACCTTTATATCCTCGTCATTCAGATAATCATGAGGTATTGTGATGAGGTCGTCATACGATGGGCCCACTGATGGTTTGGATATATCAACAAATGGTTCGGTTGGAATGGTGGAATGCATTAGAACCGAAGGCATCACAACTGATGGGACAGGAGCAGGTGGGGTTAGAACATGAATGTTAGGTTTTGGAGAAGTTTGTGGTCCTAAAGATTGTCCATATCCATGTTTAGTATCGAATTATGAAGTACCTCTGTGTTCACTATTGTGACCAAACCAAGCTTCACTTCGGTCATCCCCTAAGATACATGGCTCAATATGATCATCAAGTGAAGACATGGTACAAATATTACATGTTAGAATGGTTGCAAACCCACAATTTTGACTGGTTGAAATGGGTTGATCAATTGGATTGCAATACTAGTACATTTGTCCGTGTGTACTCCAAGACTTCATAAGGTGTAACTGATATAAAGAATGGCATCCGAGATGCATCACTGCCTTCTAAAAAAAAGCTAAGGTCTTCATCATCGATTTTGTCAACTAGGGGAGCTGGGACTAATAAATTGTAACAACACTTGATGTGTATATCAAACATCTAGATCGATATTCAGTCGTTGGTGCATCATACTCACTAATTCATTGATTGTTATATCATTTCTGACTTTCAGACCTTTCATATGACTATCAACATAATTTCTTCTGGACTCATCCCAATCTCCACAAAATTGTACAAAGGTGTGAAGTAGCATCATTGATCTACAATGGGATAAACAAATCATTGATAAGTGAACGGTTGTTTATACATTACTACGCAATTGTTTATAAATGTTTACACGATCGTTTATAAGTTGATAAATTACTACACGATCGTTTATAAGTTGATAAATTACTACACGATCGTTTATAATTTATTAAACGATCGTGTATAACTTACTATACGATTGTTTATAGCGTACTATACGATCGTATTATAATTTATGAACGATCGTCTATATTATAACGAACGGTCATCTAGTAATTTATGAACGACCGTCTATATTGTAATGAATGATCGTCTAGTAATTTATGAACGATCGTCTATATTGTACTGAACGATTGTGTATATATTACTATACGATCGTTCATTTAATGCTAAACGACACTTAATATGAAAGCGATTTGGAACAAGAAATCGTAGAATATCAATTACATTCTCTCTGTTTTTGAATCTAACGATGAAAGCGATCAACGAAGATGTTGGATTGAAACTCTAAGAGAAAGCTACGAGAGAACAATGAGAGAATTTTGTGGGGAGTTCGACAAAAAGAGAATACTAAGAGTGACCTTCCATTCTCTTCATACCAATGTTATTCGATGCTATTTGTGGAATATTAGTTGAGAATAAATGTTTTGGTGGAATGTTGGTATTGTATTGAATGCACATTAAATGAAGGGACGAAGAAATCATTGAAGGAAGAAGAAATATGGTGCAGTTTGAGGAGTTTTAAAAATTGGGGATAATTTTGGTATTTCGCATGAGCAAAATGTCACTGATAGAAAAGATTTTAAAAAGAGATAATTGGTAGAAAAGTTTTTGAATTTTGGATATTTTTTGAAATTTTCCAAATATACGATTTAAACCTTTTTGTTTTTTTGTCTATCGATTACATAATTAGGACTCCATCGGACTGCGGAATAAGCTTCTCGTCTCTCCCAGTCCCGCCAACGCAAACACTTCCTACTTCATAACGCTCATCTAATCTTACTTTATCAACTGTTCATTTCCTTCTGATTTTGAGTTCCTTGAAGAGATCGGTACTGCAACAGAGTTTCAAAGATTTCTATTCTTAACAGGTATCTTCAAATTTTACATGACTTGTCGAGTTTCTTTTCCAAATGGTGATTCTGATTCATGTGTGGATTTTTCAATGTATTTTAAAATTATTAGTTAGACCCTGATTTTGAAGCCCTAAATTATAGACTTGAAACCATTTTTGAGAGGTAAATAGTAGCATAGTTTACGGAATTAAAGTTCAGGGAAGGGATTCTGCAAATAGATGGTTTTGGATTCATTTTTTTTGTAGCGGTTGTTTTGGAGCTCTTTGAAAAATTGATGAAATTATCTTATTGTCTTTTAGTTTGTTTCTGTAAAGGACTTATTGTCTAGAATCGAAGTTGTTCCTTCTACAAATCATATAGGATTGTGAATTGAGAGTACAGCCATATTAAACTTTTACGTTCCTTTTTTAAACTTGAACAATACGTGTGTGGGATTCAAACATTTGATCTTTTGGTAGTTGAGTCATGCTCAGGTTGGTAAAACATCAAACAGTTTCCAGATAACAAGCTCTTAAACCTTTCATTGACCACTTTGTGCATCCAATAAGATACCAGGAATGCTAAACTTGGCCTAGGACTTATCTTTATGCTCAATTTTCTTAAAGATTTATCCAACTTCTGGTATGTAAATCTGTTCCTTTTCTTTCCAATTCAATTCTTTGTTGAGTTATTACTTATTTTGTATTGCTTTGTATTGAATCAAATGAAATTTTCGGGTGTGTTGACCATTTGAGATCTGATAGGTAGAGTTTAGTTTAATGATGGGAGGACATTTTCTGAGTTATCCCATCCAAGTAAATGAGATAGTACTTTGATTTTTTTAACAGAGAGAAGAAAAAACGATTCAGCTTCTGCCTGAAAATTTTTGTTGCGTCCTTTTTTTTTTTTCTTTTTTAATGTTTGTTGCATTCTCATAATCATCTCACTCTCCTTGAATTGCAAATCGTATATGAATTTTGAAGTCAGTCGTCATGGTTTCCCTTTGAATTGTTATTTTAACTGATCAGTTAGATACTTTTTAAACTTCCACCTCATGAGAGAACTAGTCCTGTTTCATTGGAAATTATGACTTATTTGATATTTGAAATGTCTAGGATGGTCGTTAAAGTTGCAATGGGTGTGGTTACTGGTTATCAGCAATGATTTGTAAACTGAATTGCAAGAAATCAAAAGTTTTCCATCAAGCAGAAAGAGAACCATGCTAATTTATTTCATCTTTTAGATTTTTTTGTTAGGAAAAACCTCCAACTACTGACACATAAATAAGCAGAAAAAAATAATAGAGAAATTAAAAGAAAACAATAAAACTAGAAACACTGGATTTAACGTTGAAAAGCTCCAAACCGGAGAAAAACCACAGACCAGAAAAAATTCTATTATGTAAAAAATTATTAAAATCACACCAGATAATTCTCTCCTGACCTAAATACAAAAGCATGCTCGCAAAGCTTTTGTACTACTCACAACCTTTAATCCCACTCTCCAACTAGATAATACAAAAGAGAATTTAATTAGAGTTAGCATACATAAGCTTAAATATGTTTCTAACTGGAACGGTTTGAAAAAAAAAAAGCATATTCTCTTTTTATAGTATGTCCATCACTTCCTTGAACTTTTTCAATATGGGATAACGATTGCACTTATAATATTTTGCCAAAGCTCAACACTATTCTAGTGGCAAATTGCGTCTAGTTAATTGTAACTAAGCAAGTAACAAAGACCTCGTAGATTTTAAGTATTCATGTCATGCATCGATTTTTATCTCAAATTTTGCTCATTCGTTATATTAACTTGCCAGATTCAATGGACGCTCATACTCAAGAAGATATTCCTCCAAGGCCCCCGGTTAAGGTCTCATTTTGTTTAGGGTCAGAGACACAGTTGGTGAATGCATTCTCTCAGGGCAGTTGATTTCTACGAAAGAAGAGAGCATGAGGATTTTGAAGGAATACATAACCAAGCATAATGCTCCTAATGATGTCCCGGACGAACTAGTTGAAGAAGATTCTGAGGACGATGATGAAATCACTGAAAAGCCTCAAGTGAAGTCAAAGAAGGCAAAATTAAGATAACTTCTGTGCTTACGATCTAACCTCAAAATTCTTAATAACAACAGGGTTATTATATATGAATATAGAGAACATGATTTTAAGTTGCTTAGTCTCTAATTTTGCTTGGATTCCTTTTCTGATTTGAAGCTCCAACTAGTTTCTTTCTCAGCCTTTGGATGATTGGAAAAGTGAATGTCACTGACATTTGACAGATTTTCTCCTTTCAAAAGCTTGAAAGCAGTGTGGAATAGGGTGTATTCTGTTTGAATTATATATCAGAAATCCTACATTTTTTTAGTGTTAATAGCTTTTATGGAGAAGACCATGAATTAAAGATATGTGGTTGGTTTCATTTGTTGACCATTATGAGTCTCAAATTTTTTGTATCTTTTGAGTTTAGTGCGAGGTGAGATCAAACTATCGATGTTTGGGATGATCATTGATCAAATAATTTTAGATTGACTCAGATGATTATATATATATATATTGGAGAGATGGTTAGATTCATAGTTTAAAAAAAATGATTTGTTTCTTATATATGTATATAATAAAAATTCTAGTTAAAAGTGACCATTTTAGTGTAGAAGTGTAAAAGTGACATATTCCACCCTATCAATTAATAGTGAAGAACTTCTCTAACCATTTGGACCCATTTTTCTTTCTTTTGCCATGCCATTGCCATCTAGCCATAATGTATGAGTGATATTTAATATATAAGTTCTTATAAGTTATTTTTTATATATAATTTTGATAGCTTAAATTACAAATTATAATTTGTTATTTCTTTAAATTATATGGTATAAGGATACAAAAGTAATTGATATATAAAATTGACATGAACAAATAATGTTATTCCAATTTAGTACGAACAAAATGTAAAAAAAAATTAAAAAAAAATAAAAAAAAATCAAGAGATGTTATCTATTCACCCTTTTGGAGCCTCTAATTTTTTAACATGAAAATAATTATTTCCCCGATTCATATTAGAAAGGTTGATGTTCTTCTCCATTTTTTCGTTTAAATCATCATTTTGGACATCCCAATCTTTCTCAAAATCATGATTACATATATAGTAGTTTGTAAAATAATACAAAATTATTGTGATTTAGTTATAACCATGACATATCAACATTTTCATTGGTTTGACGTTGACATAAAGTCAATGAAACATGACATTATAGCAAAATAAATGTGGCTGCTGGGATTCGAGCCCAGGTCTCCACGGCCACAACGTGGAATTCTCACCACTAAACTACAGCCACTTATATTTATTAGCTACTGAAACAAATAATAAGTCCAATTATTTTTAAACAAATTCTCCAAATAAAAGAAATTAAGAGGAAAAATTAGTGGAATACAAACTTTGACTATGCAACTTGAGGCTAGTTTTATGAACAATTTTTAATTAATTATACTTAATAAACTATTTTGTTATCAATGGAATCTATTTGTTATTTAATGATCACAAGGTCAATGATTTGAATCTTATTACATCTAATTATATAAAAAATATATTTTTTGTATCGATAATTAAATAATAATTTTTATTTACTATATACCTAACATCTGAATTAGATAATGTTGTCATTAATTCAGAGAAATATATATACATAAGCTAAATAAGAAATATCCCTAAATTTTGTATTTCGTTTCAATAATACTTTTGAACTGTCAAATGTTTGATATAGATATCTTTAAACTCCTAAATACTGTTATAAAAATGACTATTTAATGACATATAGAAATCATTGTTTTATCAAAATGAGCATGGCTCAACTAACATAAATCAGGTACTAAAAGATATTTAATCCCTACCTACTATAATTAGTTATTATTTTTCTATCCATAATTCAGAAGTTCTCGATATTTGTATCTATTTATTTTGAATTTGGCAAGTTTGCAGCATGCAGGGAAGATTTTGTTTTAAAAAAATCAGTTGAAAACTTCAAACACATTATTTGTTTTTCAATTTATTTTATTTTATTATTTTAAAAATAAATAAAAATAATAAGATAAAGATTTCGTCTTACATGATTTTATTTTTGTTTTAAATTTGTTTTTAGAAAAGTTCAGCATAAGGATTTTTTCCCCTTCAGATTTATTTACTTTGGCACATTATTTCCTTTTCAGATTTTGTATATAACTATCAATTACATACATGATTTTTTTTTCATTTTTTAAAAATTTGGACAACATTAATTACATACTTGGAAGTTATTTTATAAAGGAAATTTGTATTGAATAATACAAATAGAAAAAAAAATCTATTTATATATACCACATTTTTAACATTTGCTATTATAGCAAATATTGACCGGTAAATCTTTCATTTTTTCGGAATTCCAAATTTACTCTCTCTTTCCCTTTATTAACTTTCTTTTTTCACTTCGTGACCTCCTTTGAACATTGCCGTTCGTTCCCAGTGAAATATCTATCGTCTCCATGAAATTAGATCAATGAAACTCCGTGATACTTTTTTCTTTCCTTTTTGCCGTTCTTTCCTTTTTCTTTCACGATGAAATATCGATGAATCAATCTCCATGAAATCCCATTCGTGAAGCTCCGTGATACTTCGATGTCATCGTCGTGGCCATAATTGTAGGACATGCAAATTTCCACCAGTTATTTAATGAAGAAGCTTGTTTTGTAATTGATGTTTGTCATCAATTTATCAATGATAGTGAGACAGCCGATGTTTTTCACCAATTTGTCAATTAGATTGTAGTTGTTGTTTGTTGTCATCAATTTAACCATTAGATAGT
The DNA here is from genome assembly GCF_009727055.1 of Benincasa hispida. Taxonomy (NCBI): domain Eukaryota; kingdom Viridiplantae; phylum Streptophyta; class Magnoliopsida; order Cucurbitales; family Cucurbitaceae; genus Benincasa; species Benincasa hispida. The sequence goes on from NC_052359.1 coordinate 37,104,718, forward strand.
GAGACAATTTGTTATTGATGTTTGTCATAAATATATTAGAGACCTTGTTACTAATCTTTTGTTAGTGGAACAGACTTTGTTGTTGATATATCCATTCTTTAGTCAATATGATGCTTCACAATATGATGCTTTTATTTAGGAAGCTTTCATTTTCTTTTAGCCACAACAATTGAAAGAAATGATATCAAGTTATCTGTAATAGCTTCTGTCAGCAATTAATACAATGAAGTGATAGATTCTATCACTGATAGTAGATAAACATTTTTGTAGAAGATCCATCAATGATAGATTATCATTGATGGAATCGCCAACCAAATGCTACACGATCGTATAGTATTACTGATACCATACTATCAGTGATAGAAGTTGTGCAGCTTGTGTTTAAATAAGTTTGTAGAAGGAAGTTTCTTAAAAAGAGCTCTGCATTGTGAGTTATGAATTTTTGAAGTTGTACCAAGGAATTGGTGCATAATCAGACAGCTGCTTGTGAAGAACAAGCAAGCAGTTCATCGTGGAGAATTATAGTGGGATTTTGTAAGGAGGATATCGCTCTCAGGGGAAATCTCGCTTGGAATTGAGGTGAGTATCGCTAAGAATTTCACAGGAAAAGCATTGTATCGCTTAGAGGGTATCGCTGGTGTCGCTCTAAAGGATCTCGTTAGTGTCGCTCTAGAGGATCTCACTAGTGTCGCTTTGTGGGATCTATTATTCTTCAGTAAATGTAATGTCTTGGTTGCATGCATGTATTTATGTAATCTTTGTAGAACCTTAAGGGAGGTTTGCTATTTGTATTTATTACTAGTGTTTTAATAGTTGGTATTTAGATTAAAAGTCTTGGGTGTGGGTGCTAGTAGGGTTAGTAACTACTACGGTCATATCATTTTCCAGAATAAAAGGGTAATCTGGGAGGGGGTGTGACTTATATATGCTTACCCAATGCTAGACGATCGCCTACTAAATGATACACGATCGATGAGCTCGGCTAAACGATCGCTTAACTTTGCTACACGATCGCTTAGTTCTACTACACGATCACTGAGTAACAAAATACTATACGAAGTTATAACTATATCAATCACATTTATACTATACGATCGCCCTCTTTTCCCTCAACCAAACAACCTCTAAAATAAATTGAAAGTTGCAACTATATCAATCAACATTTATGAATGATTCATATTGATTCAATATAACTATCATTGATCCTGTAAAATAACAATGTAATTTCCAAAATCATAACAATCACTGTATATTGTCAAAATAATTTCCAAACTTTTGTCAAACAGAAGTCTATTGTTAATAAAAAAAAAAAAAAAAAAAAAAAGTCTATTTATTGTCAATCAAAGTTGTGATATTTTAAGATACAAAGCTTGAGTACGTCATTCCACCTTGGAGACTGCCTTGTAGCTTTTGCTTGGAGACACCTTGGTAGACACATTTGGAGAGACCTTCTTTTTGTCTTTCTTTTATTTCTTTACGTTCTCCAAAATTTTCTTGGTTGGTTTTGCTTGTCTTTTTGGTCTCTTATTGTCCTCTATATTTTCGATGACAACCTTTGGTCGATATTTTTTTGGACTCTTTAAGAGTCTTTTCAATCACCTGAAATCATGGAATCAAATATAACATGACATTAATGTGCTATCAATATCAGTCAAGTAAATAAAGCTTCCTATTATTTATACTATCACTGGTAACAAACTAACAATGATAGCGTATTATCACTGATAGTTGGTTATCAATGATTTCAGATATTACTGATAGCATGCTAATGTTATAACTAAGATCATCGATCAATCAATACTTACATTCTTTTTCGTCATATCTCCTTTATCTTTTTCTTCTTGATCTTCTTCTTCATCTTCAGGATCATTATGCATTCATTAAATCACAGTACAGGGAACTACATTAGCATTAATGATAGTATCCATCAGTGATAGTTTGTTGATAGATTTGTTGATAGACAAATCCATCAACAAACTATCAATGAACTGTCAACATATTCCCTAAAGCATCAGTGATAACTTCTATCCTAAAAACAAACATGTGGAACCATTACATTCATATAATTGATAGCAATAATAGTGGTAGATACTTTTTCTATGAATAAACAATCATTAAATCACAGTACAGGGAACTGAATTAGCATCAATGATAGTATCCATCAGTGATAGCTTGTTGACAGATAAATCTATCAACAAACTATCAATGAACTGTCAACATATTCCCTAAAGCATCAGTGATAACTTCTATCATAAAAACAAACATGTGGAACCATTACATTCATATAATTGATAGTAATAATAGTGATAGATAGGGAACTAAATTATCATCAATGATAGCATCCATCAGTGATATTTGTTGATAGACAAATCCTTCAACAAACTATCAAAGAACTGTCAACATATTCCCTAAAGCATCAGTGATAACTTCAGTTAAACAAAATAAATAACTAAATTAGCATAATATTCACTGAAACATCAACAAATCACAATGAAATACAGTATTAATTTTCACATAATTAGCAATCAAACACAGTCAACAATAAACTATCTACATATTCCTCGAAAAACTAGCAAATTACAATCAATATTACAAAATCTTCACATAATCAACATTTTAATGACTATTAGTCTATGATGACTATGCTGTGATGACTACACCGTGATGACTACACTATGACCAAAATGCATAATAAAATGAAACACCTAAAAAAGCTGAAGAATGCATGTAGCCCTAATTTGAAATAACTATTTATCTTCTTATATAAACTGTCAATGGAAAAAGAACGAAGCCCTACGTGTTCGAATTTTTGCTATCAGTGATGAAGAGATGAACAAAGGGAAAAAAAGAAATGAAGAAACGAAGAAGAACAATGTACCTTTTGAAGTTTGGAGTGAAATCGATGGGGAAGAAGACGACACTGTTGAAATCAAAAGGTTGAAATCGGAAGGAGACGGCACTGTTGGAGCTCGAAAGGGTTGGAAGTGTTTTTCTCATTTTTCGGAAGAAGATAAAGGGTCGAAATGAAATTTATAATTAATAAAATAGTCCTTTACATTGTGGCCAAACGGTTTTATATGGGTCCATGTCCATTTTAGTCTTTTCCTTTTTCTGGGCTAAATCTTTAATATAAAAAATCTATATTTGCAAATACTTTTATCTTACTACATAAATTCTAATATTTATTGTAAAAGAAATATTCATGCAACTTCCCCTTTTATAAAATGTTTTTTCTTTTTAATATATTTTTTGGGCCTTTTTAAATATAAAAAAATATTTAAAAATACTTACATTTTATAATAAAATGTTACAAAAATACAAAGCACTTTTGAAACTTTTTATTATAAAGTGTAATTATTTTTTGGATTTTTCTATTTATAAGAATTTTTCTATTTTTTAAATAATAAAGGACAAAATGTTGAAATATTATTATAGTAATTGACATATTATAACAAAATCTCTAACTATTTAGTGCCAAAAGATTTGTAAATATTTGATTAGGGTGTTTGGCCCAGGATTTGAGTTGAGGAGAGTAAAGGTTGTCGACTTCGCACCTTGTTTGTTTCAAGGAGTTTATGGGGTCCATCAAAATAACATTAATTTTATATCTTATTGACATCTTATACTATAGGCTTCATGAGCTCACAACTTCTCACATAATTAAAATAAAAGAAGAGTTAATTTTTAATTTTTAAAGAAGAGTTCTTAATGTCTTGCATGTTATTAGAAACAAGACAAATATTTACACTTTAATTACAATATCTCTTCAAAAAAAAAATCGGTATTATACAACTACACTTTAGCAACAATTTAGTCATTTATGCCAACAAGAGCATAACTCAACTGGCATAATGCTTGTACTATGGACCTCGAGGTCTGAGGTTCAATTACCACCCCACACTTTAATTACAATACCTTTAAGTACTTGTACTATCGACCTCAAGATTTGAGGTTCGATTCTCCCATCCCACACTTTATTTACAATACCTTCAAAAAAAAAAAAAAAAAGAAGAAGAAGAAAGATAAATATGTTGGTGTTATAATATTGCATGATCAATCTTGATAGTTCAATTAATTGAATTGCTGGTTTTAACAGGTGAAATAAATTCCCTAGAATATTTATCTCTTAATTGTTCTCCACCTTTTATTTCTTGTTTCTATTGTGTTTGGATCATATTCATCTTTAGATTTTGTTTCCCTAAATAAAATTGGATGATTGTGTATTTATAGTATTTAAGTGAATTAGAACATCAATCCTTAGGATGTGTGATTTTGTAATTAGGTAGTGCTCCAGAAATGAATTAAGATCTATTTGAGGAAAAATCCATATCTTTAGCTTAAATAACCTTTTTGGTTAATAATTAACCCTCATTAAGCTTTAACAATTGGTTAGCAATTACCTAATCAACACAATTTAACAATACTGAACTTTCATATTACTTAGGTTAATTATTGTATATCAGTAATTCATTCTATTCATAATTTGACACGATATTAAATAAGATATTAATTTATTATTAAATGTCACTATTATGGTAAATAATGAACTAAGGTATAATGAAAATGGTAGTACTTCCATTTTTCTTTTGTTTTCCACGACAATGTGCAAATTTATACAAATTGTAAACATCGAAAAATATCTTCACCATTGAAAAATATTTGTTTCCTTTAAAATATCACATGGTAAATATGAAAAGGAGATTTAAATATTTGACCCTCTAACTCTAACTGAGTTAATCACTATATTTATGTTTAAACCAATAACAACTGAAATATTATATGTTTAAACCGATCATTTTGTATGCCTCTCCCTTTCCTCAGGGCGAGATCCTGGTGGGCTTAGGTGTATTGTTCGTGATCATGAAGGAAAAATGATTTTGGGTGGCTATAATTTTCTAGGAAGAGATGGAGTATCAACATGTTGGAAGCTGGTGCTATCTTAAAGGACTTGGTTTCAGTTCAATGTGAATGGTATGGGAACAATCCACAGATCGAGGTTGATTCTGATGCTTTGGAGGTGATTAACTTGTGCATAAATGAATCTTCCCTTGCTGAGATTGGCGCTCCTATTGAGAAGAACATCATTTATGTTGGAAAATCTGTTAATAGTCCTCTTTTTTGTCATATCCCAAGACAGGACAAATCTGTCCATTCTTTAGTAGATTCTAATGCTTTCAGAGTTGTTCTTTGATACGAAAAGAGAGTTTTTCAGATTAGGGGTGAACATCGGTCGCCGAGATCGATTTTTGACAAAAAACTTCCGTTGAACGATGACAACTCAGTTTCTATTGTCAGTTCCGACGATTCATAGAGACATTGAAGATTCCCGCCAGCTGATCACACGGGCGGGACAAACGATTTTGTCGGTTTCTTATTTCAGACGAAATGAGGAAAAAAAAAGTGAAGAAAAGAGGAGAAGAAAATAAGAAGTTACGAAGATGGATAGAATTTGACAAACTTAGAAGGAAGTAAAACATGTGAAGAAAAATAAGAGAGAGAAGGGAGAAAACAAAACAATGGAGATTTAAGAAGAAAAGATGAAGCATTAATGGAAAAGAGAGGAAATAAAAAAGGAAAGAGAGGAGAAATTTTGAGTAGTTTAAGTGAGAGAGAAGATAAAGAGAGGGAAAAAAAGAGAGAGTGAATAATTGGATGGGTTTCTTGGGAGAGGATAGAAGAGAGAGAATGTAATTAATTAATTGTTTATAAATTCAAAGTGGTTTTTGGAGAAAAACACCACTGCCCATGGTTTTGACATTAATGGGATGTAGATACACACCCTTAATTTTACATCATTCAATCTATACACGTTCTTTTTAAAACAAAATTAATGGCTATATATAATATAATATATATTTTTAATAAGGCTATTTAATGGTGGTCCACTTTGGGCGATTTGAGGTCAAAGTCATGGAACGATGAAGTTCACAGCGGAAGCAAGATCGTCTAAATTTACAATTTTCACAGAATGAAAAACTTACAAAACATAAAACTTATGCACTATACAGAAAATTCACAACATGTTTTTAAGAATAAGAAAGTAGGGTTGGGGATAATAATATATACTTGAAGCCAAAAGGTCTTCACGCAATCCTTCGATCCGATCACAAACTCTCTTCATACTGAAAATCCCAATTAGAATACCATCAAGCAGAGCCTTCTGTATACTTCTTTGGGGTAGAGGATTCTTAGGAAGTGTGGGCTCTGAAAACTTTTGAGATAGGGAGATATTCAAAGACCAACGTTCTGTAATCTCAAAATTGATGAGTTTTAACATTCCTTTCATGCAGACACTCAAAAGACCAGTTGATGCTACTTCAAATGTATAGAATTAATGGACAATGTGCGTGAATTTAGGAGAAACACCTCCTTACTTCACCAAAATGTGGAAAAGTCCACTCCCAAATTTCAATTTTCATTTTCAATCTTAAATTTTAATTAATTCAAAATTAATTAAAATCAAAACCAATATTTCAATTTTTGAAATTGAAATAAAAATAAAAATTTTGATTTTTAATTAATTAAATAGTAATTTAGTATCAAATATTAAATTAATCACATAACTAATTTTAAATATGAATCCTATTCATGTAATTAATATTTGTAATCAATATTTAAATACTATAAATTGTACAATTTCGTCTAATTTCCATAAATTAAACGTTAATTAATTATATCAAATATAATTATACAAACCTTAATTTGAATTTGAACTATTCAAATTCAAACCCTAAATTCAATTCGAACATTTCAAATTGAAATTCAATTTGAACACTTCAAATTGATATCATTCCAAATTCACTCAATTTACTAATTCAAGGTGTTCATGTTTTACGAGCTAGTAGAGAAACCTTATAGATCTACAGATCATGAGCTCCAACGATTTGAGATTAATTGGCTAAAACTCTTTAGACCGAATTAATCAATATTCATTAACTATCGAGCACCATAGCTCGATAGTTGCACTATCTTCATTATAGATATATTTGTGTCCATTTGATTTAACCATAATCAGTAAATCGACCCTTCACATGTTGTTTATAATAACAGCTGGGTCAAATGTTGTTCTACCCCCAAAATTACGACTTGTTCCTTAAGTTCCACTGATTCTTTAATGAACAATTGGTTTGTAATCCAGTCACTAAACTGGATCCCTCTCGGGCTAATGAGAGGGTAGGGCCAGACCTGGATTCAACACTTAAGAGAACAACCTTCCTCCTATCCCTAAATCGGGTAGGCGTGAATTCCATCTTGTACCCTATGTCCCCAGCTTTCTACCTGGTTTTATCCCTGAAATGGGAGGCTTATTGAGCCAGTGTTGTTGAGCCAACTCTCACCTATGAAAATCTAAGGATAATCCCAAATAAATAGGAGTTCATAATTAGCTCAGGATTAAAAACGAATTACCTAGGTCATCTAAGAGAAATAGTCAGTCTTAAATAGTAAACAACGTTATAAAGTAAGAGTGACTTTTTCTTGGTCCGATCTTACGCAAACCCATTGGATAGAACACCCCCATGTCTCATGTCAATACATGAACAAATCAGGATCACTTCGTTTGTAACACCTTACAACAAATTGTAACAACTATAGAGTGGGCCGCATCCGATAGTGTTACCAGAATAAGGCACCCAACCTTATTCATATACTATAGATCATTTTGACTATTTACTCGAACTTGATCCACTTTTATGTTTCCACATAAAATTCAAGTATTCATATAATAGCCATGGATCTTAGTTTATTGGATTTAGTCTTTATAAGTGCAATTTACAAATTCAATTACAACTTTATTGAAGAGATTTTGAATAATATCTTTATTGATAATAGAAAATGTTTAACTCTAAAAACTGCGAGTTTTAGAACATACAACCCAATAGTTTAACTATCCAAAGTAAACGTTACATTGAGAAAAGTTAATAATCACTTAGAAAAGATAATATTTAGCTGTATTTTTCTAAGTTAATCAAGCTTAGATAGAATACTCGGTGAGAGGAAAATGTTGTATACGATACTTCAGTTTTCTTTCATGTTTCTCCTATATAGTTCACATCGTGAGATCTATGCTCGGCCTCAATGCACCTTTTCTTGTGCCTGTAAGAGTGTAATAACATACAGCGAAAGTAACAAGGATCAATAAGCATTCAAATTCACTAATTTTGGCCAAAACTAAAGCATGCTCAGCTAAATAAGAGGGTTTTAGATCATACCTTTATAGAACTCTTCAAGATCTCGATTAAACAGTAACAGTCTTCTTCAAAGATTACCGTGAACCACCCCAAGATCTTTCCACTATCCTCTTGAAGCTTTAGACCGAGTTGTGGGACTCAAGAACAACTTGAAGTAATGTAAAACAGAATTAGAAGCTTACAGCACCCAATTTTGAAGAACTCTTCTTCAGTCGAAATGTTCTCTCAAAATTTCTGTAGAATTCATGCCTCTAAATCACTCCATTCTTCTTTATTCATTACAGATGAACATGCAAAGAAGAAATGTGTATGGCTTGCAGCTCATGCTTGGAGTTTAATGAAGAAGAGGAAGTGGGATTTGTGTGAGCATGAAGAAGATGATAATGGAAAATCTCATATTTCCATTTGTTCATGTAATCTTGATTTTCCAATTTTTCTTTAAAATCAAAACCATTTTCAAAAAATCAATTTTGATTTCAAAACTAAAAAAATTAAAATTCTAAAATTAATTTCACAAATTAATTTAATATCAAATATTAAATTAATTTTTGCACAAAATCATCTTCATATATTTAAATATATATTCTTCTATTCCGTTTAATTTTAATTTGAACGTTTCAAATTAATTTCTCAAGCTACTCTAAAGCTTAACCATTTACGAGCTAGTAGGGGGACCTCGCGGACCTACAGATCATGGGCTCCAACGAGTCAAGACTAATCGCTTAAACTCATTAGATCGATCTAACCCTCATTTGTTAACTAATGGAACACTCCACTATAGCCCATAGTTGAACTCTCCTCACTGTAGATATATTATGTCCACTTTATAACTATAATCAATAAGTCGATCCTTCACAGGTTGTTCGTAATCATAGCTGGGTCAAAACGACTGTTTTACCCCTATGAATACATCTTATTCCTTAAGTTTCCATTGACCCTCAAATGAACCATTCTAATTCATAATCCCTATGAATCAAATACTTTTTCTATCATAAGAAGGCGGAGCCCTGATTGTTCAAGACCTGGAATCGGTACTTCAGAGAACAACCTATCTACTAACCCTAAATCAGGTAGGAGTGAAATCCATCTTGTAAGGCTATATCCCCAGCTATTCATCCGGTCTTATCCCAAAATGAGAAGCTTATTGAGTAGTACTGCTGGACTACTCTCACCGTTTGCAGATCAAAGGATAATCCCAAACAAATAAGAGTTCATAGCTAGGTCAGGATTAAGATTGAGTTAACTTAGGTTATTTGACAGTAAATGGTCGTTATAAAGAAAAATGACTATTTTCGTGGTCCAGTCTATATGCAAACTCATTGCATAGTATGCGTCCACTTACATATCTCAACATGAATGATTTGTGGATCACATCGTTTGTAGTACTTTACAACTTCTTGTAACAACTATAGAGTGGATCGTATTCAATAGTGTTACCAAGATGAGATACCCAATTTCATCCATATACTTATTATACCATTTAAGATATATATTGTTAACTTGATCCTGTTTATGTCACTACATACAGTTACAGTATTCAGACTATAGCCAAGGATATGTTTATTGATTTTTCATAATAAGATGCAAAAACAACAAGTTATTATTATTGATAAATAGAATGTTTAACAAAAAATTGCAAGTGCTAAGACATTCCCAAAAATCTCCCAATTAGACTAAAACTCCAGTGAGAACAAATATATAAAATACAATGTTGAGAAACATAATGGGAAAAATACAATAAACTAGAGCATTTTCAACACCATAGACATTCTCCCACTTGCTTAAGGTTACACTACTCGGAGTTCTAATCCAACTAGGTGGCCCTTGAACACTTTAGCTGAGAGGGCCTTTGTGAATGAATCAACAAGGTTGTCTTCAGAGGCAATCTTTGTGACGATCATATCTCTTCTGTGCACTATCTCCCGGATGAGATGGTACTTTCTTTCAATGTGTTTTCCACGTTTGTGGCTCCTAGGTTCCTTCGAGTTGGCAACAGCACCACTATTGTCACAATACAGTGTGATAGACAGGTGCATATATGGAATTACTTCCAAATTAGCCAAGAATTTGCATAGCCATACTGCTTCTTTAGCAGCTTCGCATGCAGCCACGTATTCCGCTTCCATTGTGGAGTCAGTGATACAACTTTGCTTAATGTTTCTCTAAACTGTAGCACCCCCGTCAAGAGTGAAAACTGATCTTGAGGTAGATTTCCTGAAATGACCGTATCCTGGATTGGATTGGAACCTACTGACGATTCCAACTGCAAATCATATCTTAGGGCGTGTATACAACATAGCGTACATCAAACTCCCAACTGTAGATGCGTATGAAATTTTGTTCATCTCCTCAACTTTTTGAGGTGTCTTAGGACACTGTTCCTTTGACAAATGATTCCATGCCTAAAAGGTAATAAACCTTTTTTAGAATTTTGCATATTATACCTTGACAATATCTTGTCAATATAAGATGTCTGAGATAGTGTCAATGTTCTATTCTTTTGATTCCAAAAGATCTGTATTCCTAGACCATACTGAGCACCATCAAATCTTTCATTTGGAACTGTGTTGTTAACCATCTCTTTATGTCAGCAAGAAAACTTGTCTCATTCTCAATGAGCAAGATATCATTAACATATAGAACTAAGAATGCTACAATTTTGTTGACTATCTTCTTGTATACACAAGGTTCGTCAACATTCTGTTCAAAACCATAAGATTTGATCGCAATGTCAAATCTTATATTCCAAGATCTGGATACTTGTTTCAATCCATAAATGGATCGATTAAGCTAACAAACTTTTTATTCCTGTCCTTTTTCGATGAACCCTTCTGGTTGAGACATAAAAATACTTTCATCAAGATAGCCATTCAAAAAAGCTGTCTTGACATCCATTTGTCATATTTCATAGTCATAATATGTGGCAATGACAAAAAGTATTCTTATTGATTTTATCATGGGAACAGGAGAAAAAGTTTCTTCATAATCAACTCCTTCTCTTTCGGTAAAATCCTTTGCCATGAGTCTGGCTTTGTAGGTTTGTACCTTGCCATTTTAGTCTCATTTTCTCTTGTAGATCCATTTATAACCTATGGTGTAACCCCATGTGGTTGATCTACAAGTTCCCAGACAGAGTTGAAGTACATATACTCCATTTCATCGTCCATGGTTTTTATCCATTGTTCCCTGTCGACATCTTCCATTTCCTTTTTGAAGGTCAATGGATCCTCTAAACCATCATCTGTATGATGTTTTGAGTTTCTATTAAATCCATGTAGCGTTCAGGTTGTTGAATAACCTTCCCACTACGTCGAGGTATCCCCAACTCTTGAGATGGATGTGACGGGACAACAATCGTTGTTGATGGACCAGTTTGATCAACAACTCTTGTTGATCTTTCTGTCGTATCTTTAGTCAGTTCTTGCAATATTAGTTTACTGCGACGTAGATGATTTTTAATATGATCCTCTCCCAAGAACGTAGCATTTGTCGATACAAATACTTTATCTTCATGGGGATCATAAGACAATCCTCTTTTTGTTTCTTTAGGATATCCTACAAATAGGCATAATTTTGAATGTGTTTCCAATTTCTTAGGATTTTGTACTAACACGTGTGCTAAACAACCCCAGATACAGAAATGACGTAAACTCGTTATGCGTCCTTTCCAAAATTCATATGGTATTTCTGAAACACTTTTTGAAGGAATAACGTTCAGAATATAAACTGCAGTCTGTACTGCATGCTCCTAAAAGGATTGAGGTAACTAAGCATAACTCATCATAGACCGAACCATGTCCAACAAGGTTCGATTTCTTCTTTCTGCAACACCGTTTTGTTGTGGTGTTTTAGTGTTGTGAGTTGGGATTGAATTCCATGATCTACTAGATAGTTTTGGAATTTCATATCCATATACTCACCACCTCGATCTGACCGAAGTGTTTTAATTCTTTTACTTAACTGATTTTCAGTCTCAGCCTTAAATTCTATGAACTTTTCAAGAGTTTTAGACTTATGATTGATTAAGTAAATGTAGCCATATCGAGAGTAATCGTCAATAAAACTGACGAAGTACTGATATCTTCCTCGAGCTTTAACATTCATCAAACCACATAGGTCTGAATGTATAAGTTCAAGAGGTTCTTTGGCAGGAAGACCTTTGTCAGAAAAAGATCTTTTAGTCATTTTTCCCTCAAGACATGACTCACATGGAGGTAGAGAATTGTCTTCTAACTTATTTAGATGACCATTTTTAACCAATCTCTCAATCCTATTGAGATTAATGTGACCAAGCCTGAGGTGCCAAAGATAGGCGTTAGGAGAAAATTTTCGCTTTTTATTATGAGTGTCAACCGGTTTTAACATCTCTATATTTAAAATGGCTCTTACTTCAGTTGGTTTTAATATGTATAAGTTATTTTCAAGTCTTGCAGAACAAATATGTAAACCTCTTGAATAAATAAACATTTCATTATATTCAAAAGATACACTATACATATTTTCTAATAGACAAGAAATGAAGATCAGATTTCTTTTCATCTTTGGTACATAGAACACATTCTTAACCAAGATAAAAGAATCTTAAAAAAAAACTACTTTACATCTCCCAATGTTTCAGCTGAAATGACTTCACATGTTCCCACCTTGAAAGTCATCTCAAGTTCAGAAAGTCTTTTCCAAGAACTAGTTTCCTATAGAAAAGTGCAAACATGATTAGCGGCATCTGAATCCAATATCCAGGTAAGGTGAGAATTTTCCACTATACATGTTTCAACAACTAGTAAATCATATTTACCTTGTTTAGCCTTTTCGGCTTTCTTCTCAACCAGATATTTTGGGCAGCTTCGTTTCCAATACCCAACTTTTTTGCAATGGAAACATTTTTCTTTGGGGGTTTTGTTTTTGTTTTACTTTACAGTGGATTTCTTTTTACCTTGTCATTTCTTCTTCATTTGTATGGTTATCCTTAGAAGAAGAAGGACCGACTTTCTTATCATCAGTGGGTTTCGTACCTGACGTAGACCCCTTATAAAACCTTTTCGGTTTTGAAATAACGTTTATTTCTTTTTCCTTCAGTTTCACCATTGATTGATAAGTCTGCAATTCATTCAACAACGTCGTCAAGTTATAGGTGATTTTGTTCATGACAGTGTTTGTCCTGAACGACAGAAAACTCTCTGGAAGAGATTCCAGTATCATGCTAACTTGACGTATCTCGTCTATCATCGCCCCGTGAGCCTCCACAATATTAAAATAAACCATCATGTCGAGAACGTGTTCTCTTACGTTGGTTCCTTACGTTGGTTCCATCTTTCATGCATGTAACATAGACATATTTATGGCTTCATGTCTAACAGAAGATAAGGGTTGCCCGAACATCTCCTGTAATGATGCCATAATCTCACGGGCTGTGGGCATGACCTCATGCTTCTTGTTGAGTACATCATATATACTCGCCAAGATATCGGCCCGGGCTTTCTCGTTCGCCCGTACCTGCCTATCATAAACGTCCCGAACATTTCGAATAGTTGTTGAACTAGGAACTGGAGGATACTCCTCTGTCAAAAAAAACCTCTGATCGTCTACTACTAATATGTATTGATGTTTGACTTCCAATTCGAATAACCCTCTCCATTAAATTTATCAGAAGCAAGCAATTGTATGATTGAATTCGACATTGCTGAAACATTTTAAACAAACTCTATTAAATATGCATCTAAATCCATTTTTAGTAAAACTAATAAAGTACCAAATAAATCTTTATTTATTTGCAGCGATACTTAAGTAATTTAGAACAATTTCTACCGAGGGACAGTCAAGAATTCCTTTACAGAAGCAAGACAGTTCTAGACGATATACTATTTCCAGAATAACTCATATTCCAATAGTTCTTTTGGTTATCGCTTTCGGTCAAGATCTTTACTAACAATTAGTAATTCTTGTAAGTGTGATATGCCATCTTCAGATCTTATAGGACGATATGAATATACCTACGAAATAGAAGACAATATCCAAGATGGAACTATAAAACCCTATTCATTATACTAAAGCCTGGATTGTTCTGAATCCTATGTTACAACCCTCCGTGGGGATCGTCACGATTAACAACTAGCTAATGCCACCTAAAAACGACAATAGGCGCAACATAGGAATCTCAAGGTTCAAACTAATGGAGGAGACTGTAAGACAATGTTAACACATTTTCTTCACCCACTTAATATGAACTACTTCTCTCATTCACCTTGTTATTGACTCATGCAAACACTTTCCGAATGGAGCAGTCGAGGTAAAATCGATACGAAGCAGAGCATGGATCTCACGGTGTGAACTACTGAGGACATGGGAGCTAATAACTATATATCAAATATATTGTTAATCTCCCACTGAAGTGTTCTAAATGTTTGGATATTTTACTTAAGTATATCAACTAATTCCATACAACCTAAGTCTAAGTGGTTTATCCAAGGATAACGCTTATAATTGTATTAACCTACAATGTCTAGGTAATAAACCATTTTATTACCTTAAATCGTTCATGCAAGCTCATAAAATCAATTAATAACGCTCAATGTTTCCGTCATAATCCCCAGGTAGGAGGTGTTCCGTAAATCGTAAACTTCAGTACCCCCAACCTTAGACAGGTTTATGAATCGATATGAGTTTGCAACCATATTTTATAAGGTAACAATCTATTTTGACGTTTAAAACTAGTTGTTAACCTAAGTGAGCACTCAACTGTTCTTTGTTATGGATTTTGAACGTCTAACCAATTTTATAACAACTTACAAAAGTTTAGACAAGATAAGCATCCACAACATTCAACAAAGGCATCTAATATAACCATTAAACATAACCCTAACATGCATACTATATATTATAACAATTATAACATACTTCAACACATGTAACATGCTTCCTACGGTGGAGTTTTAAACCTACATGGCATACTATATGCATATACATGAATTATTTAATTATTACATACATCACATGCATAAACAATTAAATACTAACTGATATAGTTTTAGTTTTGGCATAAACAAGCAAACAGATAACTAACTATTACAAACAGCTTCAAAATCATCTTTGAACCGCTTAAACTACTCCAAACCGAACCCAAGCATCTTGAACCGAACTGGATGAGTCTGAACCGAGCCAACAAAGTTTGAACCAGACCAACCAAAAACCCTTTGAGGCTGAACTGGTTTGGACCTTGAGAAAACCGGTTGAACCGGCTGCTTTCAGTCTTACCTCAAAGTCTTGTTAAGGTCGATCGTGTAGCACTGAAGGCAATCGTCTAACACCATTGCCTTGTGTTGAGAAGAGGTACATGATCGCTTAATGTCATCTGTCTGTCATAAAGTGCAATCGCTTAGCTCTCGGGTAGAACTACACGATCGCTTAACACCATCGTCTAGCGCTTCATGTCATCGTTTAGTGTCCGTCGCAGCTAAACGACCGCTTAGTTCCATCGTATAGAACATCATCGCATTGTTCAGCGCCGTATCTAGACGATCACTTAGCGCCACATCCAGACGATCACTTAGCATTATTGCATAGCACTTCATCGCATCGCTTAACACGCTTGCAGTTACACGATCGTGTAGTGCCATCGTATAACACCTCCATCACATCGTTTAGATCCCACGCAAAAGCTAAATGATCGCGTAATGCTATCATATAGCATTTAAATGCATCGTTTAGCTCCCATAGGTACACAATCGTTTAGCGTCCAACATCACAATGACCAGTGCCCATTGCTATATGATCGTCTAGCTTTTCTTCATTTCGTGTAACACCTGGAACTAGACGATCGCTTAACAACTGAACCTCAACAACTATTTTGAGTAGAAGCTGAAAAACTGAAACAGCAGCTTAGCCTTCTTCACTTGTTTCTTCAATTACATCTTAATTTCAACTATAATGACTCCAAATAAATTACAAACTCTTGCTAACACATATAAGCTCATGAAACAAGAGCCAATTACAAATTTAATTGTTTGAAATTAAAGAGAATTAAAATGCCAAAATTCAGAAAACCATATCAGTGCATCGGTTTCATATATCTCATGAAAAAACACCCACCACACCAAAATTAAACCGAATTGAATGCTTATATGATACTTTGATACCAATTGTAAGAGTGTAATAACATGTAGCGGAAGTAATAAGGATCAATAAGCATTCAAATTCACTAATTTTGGCAGAAACTAAAGCATGCTCATCTAAATAAGAAGGTTTTAGATAATAACTTTCTAGAACTCTTCAAGATCTCGATCAAACAGCAGCAGTCTTCTTCAAAGATCACCGTGAACCACCTCAAGATCTTCCCCACTATCATCCTAATGAAATGAAGTCTCTGTCATAAGCGACGTTATATAACGAGACTATAACACTTCGTGGTCCGGTCTTATACAAACTCCTTTGTATAGGACGCCTCCCGCGCATGTCTCCACATGAATGATCAAGATTATATCATCTGTAGCAAGCAACAATTGTAACTATTCTACAAAGCGGGCCACATTCGTAGCGTTACCAGGATAAGGTATCCCTTCTATATCCATATACTACAAACTATTTTAGTTATCACTTAAGACATGATCTACTTGTATGTCTCCACATATACACTTAAGTTACAACGACAACCAGGGATCATCCAATGTTCCATAGATAAAATTGAAGAAAATATCATATATTATTACATCATGAGCGTTTGTTCAAAATTGTGTTTACAAACTACAGGACCCAACGAGAGTTTAGGGCATCATCCCCAACAGGCCTTTATTCTTCTTTTTCTTGAGGAAAAACAAACAAAAGTGCTCCCTGTATTTTTCTGATTGATCCATTATCTCATCTCTCAATCTCTATCCCTCTCATAAATCCAAAATAGCCAGAGCCCACTACCTTCCTAGATTCTCACCTAGAGAATACCACGGAAGCTAATGTGGTCTTGTCCAATTGTTCGAGGGATTTTTCTAGTGAAGATTCATTCTTCAAAGGTAAGGGTTTTGAACCCTATTTTAAATTATTCTTTGTATTATTTTATACATGTTGTAATTTTCTGGGTTAAATGCATAACTTCATTCTGTCTCTGTAAAATTTTGAAAAATTGGGACGATCCACTTCTGCTTTATGGTCCCTTCACAGGGTTCCTTCAGATTTAACATTCATAACTCTTTATTGATGATGGTCAATTAATAACATTTACTATCTACGAGTTTTAGGGCATAAAACCCAACAAAAGGTATACTGACTGATATAAAACAATGGTTGGCAGCCCAAATCCAAATGAAAGATTTGGAAAGGCGTAGTTTATTTTGGGCATTTAGATCTTTAGGGATCGTAAGAATAAAATGCTAGCCTTGTCTCAGACATCGTATATTGACAAGATACTTGTCAAGTATGTTGGGATTGATGCCCTAAATCACGTAGGGTCTTATAGTTTGTAAACCTTGTATGAACAAATGTTTCTATGATTAATAATATTTGATATTTTATTCACTTTGTCTATGAAATATATGGTATTTTAGTTGCATTAACCACAAACCAATAAACTAATATCCAAGGTTATCGTTGTAACTTAAACATGTATGTGGAGACATACAGGTGGATCATGTTTAAGTGATAACCTAAATGGTCTGTAGTATATGGATAAGGCTGGGTACCTTATCCTGATGACACTACGAGTATGGCCTGCTTTGTAGGTGTTACAAATGTTGTAAAGTGCTACAAATGATCTGATCCTGATCATTTATGTATTAGACATACGAGTAGAGATATTCTATATAAAGGAGTTTGTATAAGGCCGGACCACGAAATGCTTACTCTCATTATATAATGTCGTTCATATAGAGTCTTTCATTTCACTAGGATAACCATAGATAACATGACCTTAATCTTGAGTGAGTTGTAAACTCCCTGCCTATGAGGGCGATCTTTTGATTTGTATGGTTGAGAGTGACCAGATTGCTGACTCAATAAGCTTACCATTTTAGGGATTTGTCTGATTGGGGAGCTGGAAACCCAACTACACAAGATGGAATTCACTCCTTCCCCGAAGCAAGGGTAAATAGATAAATTGCTCCCTAAGGGCTGATTCCGGGTCTTGAACAATGTGACGCCACACCCTCATCTGGCCTGAGAGGGGTTTAATCGTAATGAGACTATGATCTATTGTTCATTAGAGGGATTAGTGGTACTTAAGGAGTTAGATGTAACTACAGGGACAAAACGGTAATTTGGTCCAATTGTACTTACGAGCAATTTGTGAAGGGTCATCGTACTGTTGATTGGTTATATCCAATGGATACAGAAATATATCTATAGTGCGAAGAGTGCAGCTGTCGATCTTTAGTGGAATGCCCGGCAGTTAATGGATGGTGGATAGTATAATGAAAGAGTTTAATTAATTATTCACGTTCCATTGGAGCTTCAAGCTACAGGTCCATAAAGTCTCCTTGGTAGCTCAAAAGGATTTATTTGAGAATAAGTTTTTTGGATTAATTTGAAATGTTTAAATTAATAAGAGAAAATTTAATTATATGTGATATAATTAAATTAATACAATTATATATGATATAATTGACATAATGTATTTGATACATTATAGTTTGATTGGAGGAACAAATATTTGAATATGATTCAAATAGATTTTCTATGAATAAGATTCATAGTTGTTAAATTTAATATAAATATGATTTATATAAAATATCATAAAATAAAGAAAAAGAACTATGGTTTATATATTGTGTATGATGCAATATTAAAACTATATGTTATAAATATGATATGATAAGCTGGTTATCATATTTATTTATATTATTAATTATTTGATAGTTACCCATTTTTCTCTCTAACCACTTTAGTGGGAGGTTAAGCGGCTTATTATGGCAAAGAAAATAAATGAAATATGATTTTATTATTCAAGATATGTGTTACACGATTTGAGCTAAGACTACACGATTAACTCAGAGATTGAAGCAAACCTTGTTATGCGATAGCTTGTTCTTTCTTCAGTTGTCTTCCTCCTCCAAACCACAAACTCCCTATTAACCAAAATAGCTAGAGCCCACCACTCCTGGGTTCTCACCCTAAGAATACCAAGGTAACCAAGTGGACGTGTCTTTCTTTGGTTCGAGTTTCGTTGTTGTTTGCTCGATGAGAGTTCATGACTATTCGTGGTGTTCGTAACAGTTTAAGGGATTTACTTGAAGAAAAGTTCTTCAAAGGTATAATCTCTAAACCCTTTTTGTAGTTTAAAAGCATGATGTAATTTATGTTTTATGCATAATATATATTGTTTACTGTAAATGTTTGTTTCAATCAAAATGGGATTTGGACGATCCGCTTCCACTTAAAGGTTCTCTATAAAACGAGATCCTTCAAAGTATTCAATGCATAACTCCAAGAGAGGTTTACTACCTTTCAGGCATGAAGTTGTCTTGTCTAAGGAACAGTGTCCTAAGACACTTTAAGAAGTTAAGAAAATGAGACGGATCACCTACGCATCAGTTGTTGCAACCTAATATATGCAATGCTATGTACTAGACTTGACACTTGCTATACGGTAGGGATAGTCAGTAGATATCAGTTTAAACCATGATTAGATCACTGGACAGCCATTAAAACCATCTTTAAGTATCTTAGGAGAATGAGGAACTACGTGCTTATGTATGGGTTTAAGGATTAGATCCTTATAAGATAGACTGACTCTGGTTTCTAGATTGATAGAGATTCTAGAAAATCTACTTCAGGATCAGTGTTCACTATTAATGAAAGATTTGTAGTCTGAAGGAGCACTAAACAAAGGTGCATCGCTGACTCCAACATGGAGGCAAAATATGTAGCGGCTTGTGAAGTTGCCAAGGAGGTTGTGTGGCTCAGAAAATTCTTCATTAATTTGAAAGTTGTTCTAAATATGTCAAAGTTCATCATCCTTTATTGTGATAATAATGGTGTATGACTAATTCAAGAGAGCCTAGAAGCCACAAGCATGAAAAGCATATAGAGCGCAAGTATTACATGATTTGGGAGATTGTGCATCAAGAGGATGTGATGATCACGAATATCGCTTTAGAGCACAACATTGTTGATCCGTTTACAAAAGCCCTTATGGCTAAGGTGTTTGAGGGTCACCTGGAGAGTTTGGGTCTACGAGACAAGCCTCATCTAGTCTAGGGCAAGTTAGATATTTTACTGGATGCATATTGTATGCCCTAGTATTTTTTTTTTTTTTTGTACTGTTGTACTAGTTTGACTTTTATGATGTATACTCCACTAGCTTTAGAACAAATGAGAGATTATTGGGGTTGATGCCCTATGTTATAGTTTGTAATTTTGTTTGTATAAACAATTTATTTATCTAATAAAATAAGAGGTATTTTATTCAACATTTAGTTCCATTAACCCAACTAAATTAATAAAATAATATCCAAGGTTATCAACTGTAACTTAAACATGTGTGTGAAGGCATATATGTGAATCATGTTTAAGTGATAACTTAAATGGTCTGCAGTAGATGGATAAGGTTGGGTACTTTATCCTTGTGACATTACGAATACGACCCGCTTTGTAGTTGTTACAATTGTTGTAAACTACTACAAGTGATTTAATCCTAATCATTCATGTGGAGACATATGAGTGGGGGTATTCTATACAAATAGTTTGTATAAAATCGAACCACGAAATGAATAGTTTCTCTTTAACACCATTGCTATAAAAGACTTACATTTCACCAAGATGACCATAAGTGACTTGACCTAAATCCTGAGTGAGTTGTGAACTCCTACCTATGAAGGCGGTCCTTTGATTTTCATAGGTGAGAAAGGCCAGTACGGACTCAATATGTCTACCATTTTGGGATTCGTCTGATTGAGGAGCTGAGAATGCAACTAAACAAGAAGGAATTCACTTCTTCCCTAGTGTTACGGCAAGTAGAGAAATTGCTCCTTTAAGGGTTGATTTTGGGGCTTAAACAATATGGCGCCACACCCTTTCCTAGCCCGAGAGGGGTTTGGTTATAGTTGGACTATAACCTATTGTTCATTAGAGGGATCGATGATACTTAAGGAGTTATATGTAACTACAGAGGTAAAATGATAATTGTGGGCCAATTGTACTTACGAGCAATTGGTGAAGGGTCAATGCACTGTTAATTGGTCATATCCAATGGACACATAAATATATCTATAGTGCGAAGAGCAAAGTTGTCGGTCTTTAGTAGAATGACCGACAATTAATAGAAGTTGATTAATTTAATTAAAGAGATTAATTAATTAATCAAGTACCATTGGAGCTTCAAACTATAGGTCCATAAGGTCCCCTCATTAGCTTAATAAGGATTAGTGAGAATCGAATTAATTTTGGATTAATTTGAATAGTTCAAATTAATTAAAGGGGATTAATTATATGAGATATAATTAAAGTAATGTATGTGATATATTATAATATAAAGTTTTGTTACAGAGAAATAAATATGTGAATATGATTCAAATATTATTTATATGAATGTATAAAAACTATAGATTAAAATTAATATGACTATAACTCATATTTATACTATGGTCTAATTGAGAGATTAACAAACCATAAGTTATATTATATGTGATATAATATAATGTATAGGCTATACATATCTATGGCACTTGATTAACAATTTATAAGCATACACATCCTCACACATGCATCAGAAACAACTCAGACTTATATATATACATTACAGAAAATATACGTTACAGAGGGGTCCCATTCCTACCATCTCTTGCCCTTAATATGTACATGATATTTATTTATTTATAAGACAAACTTAACAACCTAGAGTTCTCCTTCTCTTTCTTCAAAACTTGCACTTGAGTGGTAGACAACAAAACAACTACCTCCTAGGGAGTTGACTACTACTTGGGGAAAAAGAAAACATTAGAAAAAGTGAGCTACTAGCCCAGTCAATGACTTACTTTAAAAAAAAAACATTCTCATTAAACATCAACTAAAACACTAACTCATGAAATAACATGCATTTCTAAACTCAAGGTTTGGAAAACATCTAAAGCTCAAACCTCGGCTTACATTAAGAATATCATAAAAATATCATTCTTATTCATCATCAACATACATATTTAAAACATCATTCCCTAGCCTTAGTTGAGAGAGAACCATTTTGCTCAATCTCTCAACGTCGAAACCTTAACTGATGTGGAGTCATCCCAACACATTTAGCGTCAATATCATAGTACCTATGTGCACATGATCATACCTTGAATACCATCATACCTTAGGTATTAGAGGAATGGTAATGCCCTAGATATCGTCATACCCTAGGTATCAAGGGACTCAAATGCCTTCATACCTTAAGTATAAAGTTTCTTCATCATCACATCATAAAATATCATTTAAACATCATGGAAACATCTTAAATCATTATGGTACTACTCATCAAAACTTAAGCAACACCATAAACCTCTTTTAAAATTCAACGCATAAAACTCAAGGTTTTTCTTTGAACTCATTATAAACTCATTTTAAAGCTTCTGAAAAGAAAGGACCATGTGTCCACAACTTTGCTTAAAATTCATACTTCAATTCGTGAAAACTCGTCGCATGGCAAATAGCCTATGCATTGGAAACCTCTTTAAGAAAACATCTGCAAACCTTTAAGCTTAAATATATATCATGCTTTGGAAACTCTTACGTAAAAAATTCATCATAAAACATGCATTTAAACTATTTAATAAGAAAACATTCCTAAAACATACCACTCATAGTCTTGGACTAATCCCTCAATGGATTGTAGGTCTCCCTTATGTTAGAGTTAACATGCAATTAGTGGAAACAAACAGAATCATTAACTAATCTAATTAATCAATTTTAGCAATTAAAAAAACATATTCATAACAGAAAATAGGGTTTTGAGAAGTTACTTTGAAAACCTTCTTCAATACACGAAATTCAGTTTCAATCTTCTCATAAATCACTTGTAGACCACCAGTTGGTCTTCCCTACTATTCTCTTGGACCTTAGATTGGATTGTGGGATCCAAAATGAGTTCTAATTTGAGGAATCTTGGAGGAAAAGGACTGTTTTTTCAGCTTCAAAGTTGAAGAACACTTCTTCAAAGAAAAACTAGAAAAAATTTCATTTGCATGAGCCAACAACCACTGGTTTTGTTTAGCTTGATAGTGCAATTAAATTTTATAATAACTTCACGCCAAAACATCAATTGAATTAGTGGAATTTTATGGCAAAAATGGGAGAAACTTGCTTAATCAATTCTCCAATTTTATAAATTAAAAATTCAATTTTATTTAAAAAAGATTTAAAAAAATTATTGAATTTTTCATTAAAATTCAATTTTAATTTAATTTTCTAAAAAAAAATAAATTTAAAAAATTGATTTTTTAAATTTGAATTTTCATAAAATTTAAATTTTCAATTTTTAAATAAAATTAAATTTAAACATTTTAATTAATTAAAATAATTTAATATCCAATATTAAACTATTAAAAAACCAATTTCACAATCATGAATCCCTATTCATGTAATCAATATTTAAATCAAGTTTAAATATTATTCAATTGTCCAATTTTGTTTAATTCAACAATTAAACGCGTATATAATTACTGATTCCCTTAATTCAAATTTGAACATTTCAAATTCTCTTATCATGCTATTCTAAGGTTTAATCCGTTTGTGATCTAATAGGGGGACTTAATGGACCTACAGATCATAGGCTCCAACGATCCGAGATTAACGGACTAAACACTTTAACCTGAATTAACCAACATTCGTTAATTACCAGGTCACTCCACTAAAGCTTAGTAGTTGCACTCCCTTCACTGTAGATATAATTGTGTCCATTCAATAACCATAATCAGTAATGCAACCCTCCACAGGTTGTCCGTAATCACGGTTAGGTCAAAAGTTGTTTTACCCCCAAGATTACATCTTGTTCCTTAAGTCCCATTGATCCTCTAATGAACAATTGGTTTGTGATCCAATCACTAAACGAGTGCCTCTCAGGCCAATGAGAGGGTGGGACCCCTTGTTCAAGACCCGAAGTCAGCACTTAAGGGAACAACCTCTATATTATCCCTAAAAGTGGGTAGGAGTGGTTTCTGTCTTGCACTCTATGTCCCCCAGTTATCTACCCGGTCTTACCTCTGAAATGGGAGGCTTATTGAGCCGGTGGTATTGAGCCAACCCTCACCTATGCAAATCTAAGAATAATCCCGAAAAAACAGGAGTTCATAGTTAGCTCAGGATTAAGGCCAAGTTACATATGTCATCACTTTGAAAAAGCTAATCTTAAACAGTAAACAATGTTATAAACTTGGTCTGGTCTTATACAAATTCTTTACATAGGATGCCCCTACTCACATGTCTCTACATGAACGAATTAGGATCACTTCATTTGTAGCACTTTACAACAATTGTAACTTCTACAAAGTGGCCTGCATTCGATAGTGTCTCCAGAATAAGTATCCAATCTTATCTATATGCTATAGACCATTTTGGCTATTTACTCAAACTTGATCTACTCTTATGTCTCCACATAAAGTTCAAGTACTCATGTAATAGCCATGGATCTTAGTTTATTAGATTTAGGTTATTTCTAAAATGAAATGATCAATTCAAACATTCAATAATAATTTTATTGAGCCCAACTTCAATAGCATCTATATTGATTAACAAAATAAGTTTATTATTTATAAACCACGAGTTTTAGGACATAAAACCCAATACCTTATTTGTGTTTACCCTAAGACATCAATTAATACCTTTGGTTAGTACCTTCAGCTCCCTTTTGAGCTTAACTTTTAACATTAAAGTTTATCATCAACTTAGTCATTTCTCTCAACTCCTTATTGCATAGTTAACCTCAATTCATAGCATCTAAACCATCTCATTGCATCTTTTACATTTAGCCATCTTACCTAACAGTTGGTTGAAAAATGGCCACCCTTGCTCATGGGTGCTTACTTAGGTGTTAGGACACGTCTCCATGCCTATGCAACGAGCGATCGTTGCGCATCTAGCTTAGCGTGCCTTGGCTGCTGCCACGTTCCTTCACGCAACCTCACGCCTTACTCCGCATACCCTTACCTGATGACTACCTTTGCTCACGTACAATCTCCCTAATTGCCTACGCGTGTCATCGTAAACCTTGTTGGTTCAGTTGCTTGTTTATTCTTCGGATGAAGCTGTCTACTTGTTCATCCATAATTTTATTCCAAATTTCAACTTCTAAATTCATAACTTAAATCCAACCATTATTTAACTAAATTTACTTATAAGAACTTACTCATAGACATCTTAACTTTCTTACCTTAGAATTTGAGCTTCAATTTCCTTTGAATAGGCTGGAAATTTTCTAATCCCTCGTGCTTGCCTGATAACTCTTCAACACCTTCTGAACTTTAAGTGACAGTAATCCCCTTCCTTAAGCATGTGCAAATTGGCGAAACAGATTTCTCATTTACAAGACCTATTTATACTTGAGTTTGCATGTAAACTTATCTTAATTAAATGCCACGTGGCCCATAACCCTTAGTTAACATTTCTAATATTGCCACTTATCCCACTTACTAAGTAATCAAGTTGAACTCTTCTACTTAACTTCATCGCATAGGGCTTGCGACCACTTAAGACCTTCCTTGATCTTTGCTTAACTCTAACCTTCAATCATATCGTCTTGTATTAGGCACTTTCACAAGCCTTATCCGACCATCTTCCATAAATAATCCCTATAACATACCTCATTGCATCATCCATGCGACACCATTCCTCATGTCATCACTAAAGGCTCGCGGCAGCCTTGCCTACCAACCTCTAAGCCTCTCGGCCAGTCCTCATCTCGCACCCCTCTTAGCACTCTGCCTTAGTATCACTTGGGATGTTCGTCTAGAGGACTTGACTACTCGCACGCTACCTGCATTTAGCCTTTACTTACATCAAATGAAACTGATCGCATGTACCTTCTACTAGCCTCGATCAACACTTTACTTGCCTGATAGCCAACTCAAATTCCTTTATGGCCATCCGTATCTATTATGGGCCATACTTAGACAAATTTTCCTCTTCTTAAATACCCTGCCGCATAGCTTGGGATGATTAGCTGCATAGCTTGACTCGACTTCGTCACATTAAGCTCTCTGTTTTTCTTCTAAGTACTAATTCCCCTCTATCTCACCTGATAGCTTAACACCCCATGCTTAGGATATTTTTTCCTTCCTCTTATCCTTTCATACTCATTATACCTTCAAATCATTTCAACTAACCCAACATCATTAACTCATAATCACAGAGACTTTGGCATAATTAATTAGTAAAATAGGTCTGAGAGTTCACAATAAAGCAAGACTGCATTGCTAACTCTACCACGGAGTCAAAGAGGTTGTATGGCTCAGAAAATTTTCGATACATCTGAAAGTTGTTCCAGACATATCAAAGCCCATCACTCTCTTTTGTGATAACACTGGTGTTGTAGCAAATTCATGGGTTTCATAGTTTGCAAATTATTTGTATATAAACTATTTATTTAATAAAATAAAGTATTATTTTATTTGACATTTAGTCTGCATTAACCCAATCCAATAAACTAAGATCCAAGGTTATTTAATGTAACTTCAACATGTATGTTGTTGACATACAAGTGGATCATATTTAAGTAATAACCTAAATGGTTTGTAGTATATAGATAAGATTGGGTACCTTATCTTGATTACACTACAAATACGACCCACTTTGTAATTATTACAATAGTTTTAAAGTGTTACAAATGATCTGATCCTGATCAATCATGTGGAGGCATATGAGTAGAGGTATCCTATATAAAGAGTTTGTATAAGATGGGATCGTGAAATGATTAATCTTTCTCTATAATGTCATTACCTGAAAAGACTTACATTTCACCATGATGACCATAGGTAACTTGACATTAATCCTAAATGTGTTGTGAACTCCTGCATATGAGGGGCAATCCTTTGATCTATATGAGTGAGAATAACCAAATTCACCGACTTAATGAGCCTATCATTTTGGGGATTTGTTTGAGTGTTGAGATGGGAACATAGCTACACAAGATAAAATTTGCTTCTTCCCGTCTTGAGAGCAAGTAAATGAATTGTTTCCTTTAGGGTTTATTCCAAGTCTTGAATAATGAGGCATCTCACCCTTTCGTTGACCAAAGAAGGGTCTAGTTTATTGTTGGGCTATAACTAATTATTCATAGAGGGATCAGTGGTATTTAAAGAATTAAATATAACTACAGGGGTAAAACGACAATTTGACTCAACTGTAGTTACGAGCAATTTGTGAAGGGTCAACTTACTGTTGATTGGTTATATCCATGGACACGTGCGAATAGTGCAGTTTTCAATCTGTAGTGGAATGACCGACAATTAATAAATGTTGATTAATTTAATTAATTAGTTTTGTATCATTGAAACTTCTAATCTGTGGGTCCATAAGGTCCCATTGCTAGCTCACTAAGAATAAAACAAAGGATAATTATTTTTGGAATGATTTGAATTGTTCAAATTATTTGAAAGAATTAAAGGTGTTAATTATATTAATATGATCGGTATAAAGTATGTATGTTGATACATTATAGTATAAAGTTAATTATAAATATGATTTATAATTAAAACTATATAATATGTGAGAGATAAATATTTGAATAAGATTCAAATATTATTTATATGAATAAGATTTATACAAACACTATATGTTAAAATTAGGAGAGTTTCATTTTACTATGATTAATATGCATAATATATAGTTTATTTATTAATGGTTAATCTATCAACCATATGTTATATCATTAATATTATATTATCAATATAATATTAATTTAATAATATAACTCCCCACTACAGGGATTATATTCGGCACGTACGAGAGAGAGTTACAGAACTCCTCTCTCTGTTCTACTATTAGTCTGTTGTGAACAGAAAGAGAAAACACATCATGAAAATTCTCCAAAAATTCTCTCAAGAAAGTCTCTCACTCTCTCTCAATCCTTCTGCCTTTCCATTCTCCCAAAAACAAGTTCAAGGAGACCACACTTCCTTATTCTCTTGTACTGAGAATGACAGAGGCTCCAAGTGGTGGTTAAAGAAGTTGTTGTGTACGGCACTGTTGTGTTCGAACTTAAGAGATGATTTTCGTGAAGAAGGGTAATTCTACAAGGTTAAGTCTACTTTTTCCCTTCCTCTTTAGAGCAACATGCTTACAAGTTTTATAATGTTTATCCTCTGTAATTCTGTATGAATTTCTCTGAATTTCCATTGCTTCAACTTGAACTTCAATTACACAGTGTTCACGCGCTTCCTCAAAGAAATTCGATTCCTTTAGAGAGTATAGATTATGCTCAAGAAGAATATGAATAGTTGTATGCTATGGCCTTTTGCAAAAAGCTCAATAGAGTAAGGTCGTTTAACTTGAGGCATATCATGGTTGAATCAGATTGTCTGGAGATTATTAATATATTTAAGAAATTGGCTATCATTGGACCTTCAAGTATCATTCTTCATTGATGAGACTAAGCTTTGGATGCAAGATGTCACAATATTCTGGCGCACTCTATTCCATATAAGGTGTTCAAGAATAAGTTTCTTTTCTCTAATTTCACCTTATCCTAAGTGGTTTTCTTCTAATTTTTGATGTAATCCTTTAGTTTGGTCTTCTTGGGTGTCTTGTTAAAAAAAAAAAAAGGATATGAATAGCATATTTGGGGACATATTTAATATATACATATTAATTGAAATTAGGGAAAAAAATATTAGAAAAGGTCAAAAACCCTCCACGTACACATATAGACGCCATTTTTTAAAATGATACATGCCCAATTTGTCCCTTCGGCATAGGCTATAGCATAATTAAGCATGCGTTTTTGTCCTCTCTATTTTATTTTATTTATTTATTTATTTTTGTTTTACTATTTTAAATTCTTTTTTTCCCCTTTTTATTCGTTCCCAATTTTTTAAGAAATGTCATAAAATAATTCAACAACTTTGCTTGTTTGGTGATTTAAGCCAAACCCACGGGAATATGACGGAACTCTAAAATCATAATAAAATATAAATAGTATTTACTATATATCCAATTTGGTTTAAATATTGTTTTAGTTTCAATAATTTCCATTTTACTTAATTTCTGTTTCAATAATTTTGGTTTTTTCCCGACTTTTGTTCAATTTAGTTAGTGTATTTTCAAAACGTTTGGTTTTGATCTATATATTTGTAAAAAGTATGCATCGTAGTCTTTTTTTCGTTTGTTAGATATTATATTAAATTTGTCTTCCCCACTTTTAGATCTAAAAAATGGTATGAGAAGTATTGGTCTAAGAAGGTCATCCACTAAGGCAGCGTTTACTCACTAGTCAACGTAATAAATCACTAGTAATCTAAAAAATGGGTCTCCTTTGATTACGTAACCTGTATTTGAAATTTATGTAAAACTCACTATTCATTATAGTTATCATTACAACTATTACAGTATTAAAATTATAAATCTGTCATATTTATTTTACTATTATTGTTATCGTTAACGTTACCGTTACTGCTAAGGTCTAGTAGTAAATGTAACGATGATGATAATAGTAAACCTGACAGATTTATAATTTTAAGTAAATGCGATAAAAAACAATTCAATTACGCAATTGACCTATTAATGAAATTTCATTACGATTATACCACTTTTTATTATGGTTTGATAAACGTGGCCAAAATTTCTTAAATTATAGACATCAATTTGTATTAAAACGTTACATGGTATATTTGAAAATTATTCACCATACTACTTTTTTTCCCAATATATAAAATTTAAAAGTTTCACCATACTTTTACGAGAATCAAACCAATAAAAAATCATATTGTTGGTTGAAAGTTAGATCAGAGTTTTTGACTAAAGAAACGGATTGAAACATTCCAATCTAATAAGAAAGTGACGGGAGAGTTTTTACATTTTTTTTTGAGTATTTATATTTAATTGAATTCAAACCAAGTAACAGATTTTATAATTCTTAGGGTGGCTAGAAGCGCTGAACATAATTGGTAAAAATAAATGTGCATCAACTTAATATGGGAAAATTTTTAAAAATTTTGCAAATTGATATTCCAAAAGTTTCAATATTACTATTGTAGAAAAAAAGTGTTTGCACAATGGCAAATGCTCACTCGTGTCAAAATAGATATAATTCAACAATAATTGACATGTACATGTATTATTTCTTTTGAGATCATAGATTTAAACCTACATATTGTTGGAAAAAACGATATACATAAGAATTAAATAGTACTAGAAACCGATACAACCTTTATAATTGAATATTGTAATTACGTGTAAATGTATAAACACTGCATTTAATGATAATTTCAAACTCAAAAGTACGTTAAATGGAATAACAAGGTTTAAAATTTGGAGTAACAAACAAAAAAAACCTTCAAATTAAAATATCTTGTAGAAATTCAATAAGTAGATAGATAGTCGAGACATGCTTATAATGCATTGTCTTGAAAATAATTATTATTTTTTACATATTGCAAGCAATCTACTATAGTGATTATTTCAGTGGGATAAAACGACTAATTTCGATAAAATATCAACTTCAAATGAAGAAACAAATTGTTATTCATCACCCAATAATTTTGTAATCTTCAAAATATGAAACAAAAATCAAATAAATACAAAATTTAAACCTACATCAAATATAATTAATTGAATTATTGTTTGACCAAATTCAAACATAACTCAGGATAGGAATAACTAAACATTGACCAATTTAAATGTTTTAACAATGCAATTTTATCGCTACACATTAAATTCATATATTTTTCACTACTTTCATAATATATAAAATCCAACACATATCCCCACTTACTGCACAAAAAAAAAAAAAAAAAAGTATATTCCATAAATTCTATTTAAGCATATCAAGCCAACGAGTCACAATCGAACATGTGCACCACACCGAATCTCCAATACTTTTTAGTACATTGATTTATTGCTTAAATAACTTAAGTTACACATTGTTTTCATCATCATTCAATATATATCAGTTGACTATTGAATTAAATATATTTACATGCCTTCGTCAAATTAAGACAGACAATAGCTAATGGAATTTTATTTCCAATTATATGTCGTTGTTCTTAGTTTTATTTGATATATCAAGTCTTAAGTATCTAGATGATTCTATCCTTGAAACTATATTACATTCATAACAATTTTGATCTTCGATGTCACTTCTAAACTATAAATGCTAAATCCTAAATCAGTTCTAAATTGACATCATTGATATATGATGACAAATTACAAACTACCATCTTTTTTGTTCATTATAGTTTACCACTAGACTATGATGACAGTTTAAAATTGTCGTAAAAATTGTCATCATACTGTAATGATTTGCTATGATGTCAGTTCTGAATCGATATGATACCCATGTTGTCACATTTGTATGTTGACGAATTAAAATGATCAGTTGCTATTAATAGAATACCCTGGGAATATAACTTCATCAGATTTAGAGTCTCATTTTCTTTTGGCCTCCCTATCAATCAAAATATAGCATGTGCTACCGAATATATGAAAAAGATTTGACATTTGGTTCTCTCCCTCCATATTTCATAATTCGTGTCGGAGGAACCATGACGCAAAATGACACGATTGTGAATGTGACAAGTTGTGTTATAATTTAGCCCAAAAAATGAAGTGGCGGATGTTTAACATATAACATGGCTCTAGCCATCACTTGAAAAGTGCAACTTTTTCTTTCCACAACACCATTTTGTTGAGGAATAATGGGTGCAAAAAATTCATGATGAGTACTAGCTAAAATGCAAAATTTTGTGAATTGAGAATTATCAAATTTTCTGACTGTTCGGGTTGATATCCTAAATCTCGTGGGTTTCATAGTTTGTAAATTCTTTGTACACAAATTATTTATTTAATAAAATAAGATGTTATTTTATTTCACATTTAGTTTGCATTAATCAAATCCAATAAACTATGATCAAAGGTGATTTAATGTAATTTAAACATGTATATGGTTGATATACAAGTAGATTATGTTTAAGTAATAACCTAAATGGCATGTAGTACATGGATAAGGTTGGGTACTTTATCTTGGTGACACTACGAATAAGACCTACTTTGTAATTGTTACAATAGTTATAAAATGCTACAAATGATCTGATCCAGATCATTCATGTGGAGACATGTGAGTGGGAGTATCTTATACAAAGAGTTTGTATAAGACCGGACTGCGAAATGTTTAATCTCTCTTTATAACGTCGTTACTATTAAAGTTGACATTCAACATGCGGAAGATATTTGGATCTTAAGCACTCTAATTATATTAATTTTAGTAAATAAACATGCAAGATCATACATAGCAAATTAGGGTTAGAATGTACAACCTTTGCAGAACTCCAAAAATGATGCAATCTTTTTTTGTTTTCTAATCACGAACGGTTCGTAAAAAACCACAAGAGTCTTCCCTGCTATTCTCTGGCCTCGGAACGGATTGTTGTATCAAATACAAAGTGGGTCGCATCCATAGTGTCCCTAGGATAAGGTACCCAACCCCATCCTTATACTTATGGACCGTCTTGGCTATATACTGAAATTTAATCCACTTTTATGTCTTCACATAAAGTTCAAGTATTCATGTTATATCTAGGGGTTCGTTAGTTTATTGTATTTAGGCTTTAACATGTGCAATTTACATGTTCAATAATAACTTTACCGCATAAACCTCAATAACATCTTTATTGCGAATAGAATATG
Source organism: Benincasa hispida (assembly GCF_009727055.1). Taxonomy (NCBI): domain Eukaryota; kingdom Viridiplantae; phylum Streptophyta; class Magnoliopsida; order Cucurbitales; family Cucurbitaceae; genus Benincasa; species Benincasa hispida. The sequence continues at coordinate 37,137,693 of NC_052359.1, forward strand.
TTTAATGTTTACATCTGTGAGTTTTAGGACATACAACCCAATAAACTTCTACTTAGACTAAAACTCCAATGAGTTTACATATATATATATAATGTTAAGTATAAGAGAATAAAATATAAATTAGAACATCAGATACCCATGAATTCTCCCACTTTCCCTAGATTTATAAGTTTCGTAGTCCTAATCCGACTAGATGATCCTCGAACACTTTAACCGTGAGGGCCTTTGTAAACGGATTAACTAAATTGTCTTCTTAGGTGATCTGCATGACGATCACATCTCCTCAGTGTACTATCTTCCTAATGAAATGGTACTTGCACTCGATGTGCTTTCCACACCTATAGCTTCTCGGTTCTTTCGAATTACCAACTGCTCCACTGTTATCACAATAGAGTGTGATGCGCAGATACATATTTGGAACTACTTCCAAATCAGTTGAGAATTTCCTAAGCCATACCGCTTCTTTCGCTGCTTTACATGCAACTACATACTCCGCTTTCATGGTAGAGTTAGCAATACAATTTTGCTTTATACTCCTTGATACTATAGTTCCTCTATTTAGAGTGAACACTGATCCTGAAGTTGATTTTCTTGAATCAATATCGATTTAAAAAACAGAGTCAGTGTATCCTATAAGGATCAAATCCTTAGCACCATACACAAACATATAGTCTCTCGTTTTTCAAAGATATTTGAGGATGTTCTTAACGACAGTCTAATGATCATATCCAGGACTGAACTGAAACCTGCTGACTATTCCAACTGCATAGCATATGTCTAGGCGTGTACACAACATGGCATACATCAAACTCCCAACTGCTGATGCATAAGGAATTCGTTTCATAACCTCAACTTCTTGAGGTATCTTAGGAGACTGTTCCTTAGACAGATGAATTTCATTTCTGAAAGGTAACAGACTTTTCTTGGAATTTTGCATCTTATATCTAAACAACATCTTGCCCATATAAGATGCCTGAGATAAGGCTAGCATTCGTTCTTGCGATTCCAAACTATTTAGTGGAGTGACTAGAAGTTAATGAATATTGATTAATTTAATTAAAAAGTTTAACTAATTAATCTTGTATCATTGGAGCTTCTAATATGTAGGTCTATAAGGTCTTCATGCTAGCTCATTAAGGATAAAACAAGGGATAATTATTTTTGTAATAATTTGAATTGTTCAAATTATTTAAGGGAATTAAAGGTATTAATTATATTAATATAATTATTATAAAGTATAATGTATGTTGATACATTAAAGTATATAGTTAATCATAAACGTGACTTATAATTAAAATTATATAATATATAAGAGATAAATATTTGAATAAGATTCAAATATTATTAATATGAATAAGATTCATATAAATACTATATGTTAACATTAATGTGAATGAGATTCATATTAAAACTATAGGTTATAAGAGAGAATTGCATTTTAATATTATTAAGATGCATAATATATAGTTAACTAATTAAAGGTTAATTAATTATATTACTATATATTATATTTAATATAATATTAATTTCTGCGCAATACATGGGAGTTATTTACTTACTTTTAACATGGGGGAGTTAAATAATTCCCTCATCCTCTCCTTCATCTTTGTATTGTGAATATAGAAGTAATAGAAGAACACACAAGCGTGAAGTTATTCCAAGGTCTCTCTTAAGAAAATTTTTCTCATATTCTCTATAATATTCTCTCTTCTCCCAAAAACTCTAAGGAGGCCACACATCTCTATCCCTTGCCAGAGAATAACAAGGTTGCTAAGTGGTGGTATCTTATGTTGAAGAAAAGTACCAGTGTTCGGGCAGAGGCATTGTCCGTGGTTTGGAGAGGATTTACGTGAAGAGAAATAGTTCTACAAAGGTAAACATTTCTTTTTCTCTCTAACTCCCCGTAGAAAGCATGCTTATAGGTTTTAATTTAATGTTTATCCTGTCAATTTTTGTTTTTGTTCTTCTCTGCATTTTAATATTTTTCAAATTAATTGTCAATTGCACGACGTTCACATGCTTCCGCGAGGAATTTGATTCTTTCACTGCCATGGTCACTTGAATGCATATAACATTCATTTTTTTCTTTGGTCCTAAGCAGAGTGCTCGAAAATGCAGTAAAAGTCTTAGATTTGTCTCAAATAAATTGTACCCATGTGTACCTAAAAAAGTATCAATACACACTAGGACATACTTCCTAAGCTTTCAGATTGCATGGGGCCCATGAGATCTAGATGGAGAAGTTCTAAAATGCGATTTGAAGCAATATGAAGACTTTGTTTATATGATACATGCGTTTGTTTTCCTGTCTGACAATCACCATATATAGATTAGTTGACAACTCGTAATGGAGGAATACATATTATAGTATTCTTGGCAATGACCTTTTAAATATTCTTCATACTCATATGTCCTAGGCGTTTATGCTACAAACTTGTCTCATCTTGATGAGAGAGATTACACACCTGAGATAAAATCGTTAGGGGACCACAAATAACAATTACATGTCATAACAAGAGAACAAGAGCTCTATCATTGTCTTGGACAATACATTGGTCCTTAGTAAAATTGACATTCAGACCTTGATCACACAGTTGGTCGATGCTGATAAGATTGTGAGACCTTTAACTAACATAACATCACTGAGCGAAGGAAGGTCGGGGTAATTGAGTTTTCACTTCCCATTATTCTTTCTGTAGCACCATTCCCAAAAGCAACTCTACCTGAGCTTACTAATTTTAGCTCCAATATATAACTCTCTCACTAATCATGACTTGAACTTTCACTATCAGAAAACCCGTCTCATTTGGTAGAAGACTTGAAGGAAGTCAAGGTAACATTGCACATATTCTGCGCGCTTTTCACTCTTCACTCTTTTTTAAGCATGGTCTCCCTTTGAGAGTTATTTTTGAAATGGTGAGGAACCTTGGTTGTATCTGTAAATCTGTGAGGTAGCCCATGTAACTAAAAACATAAAGGTTGTCTATGACCCCATTTTCTACAATAATGACATATCCACTTCTGCATGAAAAGATCTGTTGACTTTCCAATTTAGATTACTTGAGGATGTTCTCAGTGAAATATATGAATCTGAGTTTTGTGCTCTAACATACTCTATCTTCTATTTTCCTTTGTATTGAGTCTAATTATCATTCATGTTTCCTCTTTTGGAGAAACGAAGACAGGAGTTGTCACCAACCGTCTTCCCTTTGGTCAATACTTTATTTAAAGTCTCAGTGCTAGATTTCAGCATTCTTTTTTATTTACACGCGAATTCTTTCTTTACCCTAACCTGATTTAGCTCACACTTTAAGTCAGCAATTGAAGACATAAGTCTATAATTGTCTGCCACCAGAGACTCAATCCTTTTTGAACATCAAGTACTTTCAAACCATCTTGCCATTTGTTGAATAAAAACCTGATAAGATGGATCAGAAGACGCAAGGTGCACTTCGCTATTATCACCTCCCACAAAGACATCATACTCAAGGTTCTCATATGATGAGGTGTTGGATTATATGTTACTGATAAGGGCCTTGACATCTTCCTCTGATCATTATTCTCATCAGATAGTGTCAGAACATAGTTTTTACTTTGTTTCATAAAAAAAATGTGGGCACTCGGCTTGAAAATCCCTATAGCCTTCACATTCTCTACACTTAAACGATTTTTCTTTGTGTTGATAGTTAGTAAAATCAGTCTTTTTCATCTTCCTTCTTTACACTCTGAGTCTTAAACTGTTTTGCAGAAAGGGTATCCCCAGATTTAGGATTCTGAGAGCTATAGTTTACTGAGCTCTTCTCAAATCGTTTAAGTACTCGATTGAATTATTTGAAGAGTAAAGATACAAAGTCAGCAAGAAATTCCCTAGTATCTTTGTTCAGTTCATCATGTTCTCATTCAAAGGAGAATTTCAGAGCAATTCCTTTATTCTTCTTCTCAAGTTTATTATCTAAAGACAACTCAAAGGTTAGTAGAGAGCCAAACAATTCGTCAACTTTCGTAGAAGTTAGGTCTTGTGCTTCTATAACAGTTATCTTCATGTCAAATATCTTAGGCAGTGCCTTAAGCACCTTCTTAACTAATTTTTCTTCATAGATTTTCTCCCCCAGTACAAAAGACTCATTAGTAATACCCAACAACCAAACATTGAAGTCAGCAACTGATTGATCATCATGCATTTTTAGATTTTCAAACTTTAAAGTCAACAGTTGCAATCTAGACATTTTGACCTTTGAAGGTCCCTCATGAGCAATAGATAAAATATCTCATGCTTCCTTTGTAGATACACAAGTGTTAACTAAATGGAATTTATTTCGATCACTCCATTAAATATGGCATTCAGTGCACGAGAGTTTCCTAGGAAGTTTCTTCTTCATTTTCTGACCACTAAATTTCAGGTTTCAACATTTTTTTGCCATCAACACCTTTAGTAGTTGGATGAGACCATCTAGTTACAATAACTTTCCAAGTTTTTTTGTCCATTGACTTCAAGAAAGCAGTCATCCTAGCTTTCTAGTAGGAGTATTTTGTTCCTTCTATAATGGGAAGACATGTGGTGGACCACCTTCCTTAATTCTATCCATGATCGACACACATGAGATAAAGGTGACTACTTTGATACCATGTAAAAAATTTTAAGAAGACACGTCAATTAGATCACAAATGTTAAATAGGATGTCCAAGCATTTACTGGGACAACAAAATAATAACAAACAATAAATCAAGGAAGAACACACAGAGATTGGTAACCCAGTTCGGTAATATACCACCAACATCCGGAGGGCAGTGTGCCCAGAAAAGAGAATTTCTTTTCACTAATATTAAAGAGTCGAGCATTTACAATGTAGTATTTATTTGTAAAGTAATGGTGTTTATAGTGACACATGTAGAGTTTAACTCACTAATCACTTAGGCTCCCTCTAAGTGTGTGAATATTAGCAACGAACACTTCGGTTTCCCTTAGTGTATGAAAATTCTTTTCTTTTGATGTTATCTTTCCTCTGTTCGTGAAGACACTTCACTGATATAACTTAGCTCCCCTTAAGGGTGTGAACTCCTTCTCGTGTAATGAAGTCTTAGACTCCCCGTAAGGCAGCGAATCCCTTCTCAAGTATCGAGTCTTAAGCTCCCCTAAGACCATGAAACCTTCAACAAAGATTTCACATGGTTGAATGTAGATCAACGACAACACAGTAGAGTATTGTATTAAATAGACAACATAAAAACACAAGAACTCCACATCAATAAACAGAAGTGACAACCCTAACAATGCAAAGACTTGCAAATAAATAGGCACAACAGATAAAAGAAACAATATCAAACGAGTTCTGTAGAGCATTAAGAAAGGAAAAAAATCCAGAAAAATAACTCTGCAGAATTTTCAAATAAGGAAAAAATAAATTGCAGGAATGACATCTTGTGTGACAACTTCTGTAACAACACCAGATCATCCACGAAACCAACAACTATCAACCTCAAACAGATATATAGCCAATAACAAAACTCTAACAATATGGAACCTTTGTTCCTTCACATATAAGAACAGAACTTTAAATGATGTTCATCGTTAATGGATTATGAATATTTAATTGATGATATAATGAATTTTGGACACAAACAACAATTGATGAGGAGGAAAAGGATGAACAATAAGGTTCAATGGAGGAGGGAAGAAATAGAAAGGAAGAAGAAGAAAAGAAGGAAGGAAAGATATTTATCGTAGCAAACAATGTGGTGAAGTCGATATATTTTCTCATATCCATAATTTACAATCAAGGATTGAATCTCCATTTCATTATACCATTAGTCAAGTAATAGTAAAAACAGCGTAACAAGGTAAAAAAAAAAAAAAAACTTGCGGAGTGAAAGAAAATATTTAAAAAAGTAAATTAATGAATGAAAATCGTGAGGGGGAAAAAAACGGTAGAATCAAACGAAGACAGATACTTACACGCTGTCGTCACGTCCCATGCCAGCTATGACACCGACGCGCTGCCATGAAATTACGTTTTTGTCATTTAAAAATAAAATAATTAAAAAATCCGAATTTTTTTAGTTGAGCCCTTCACGTTGCTCGCCTATAAAAGCCCCTCTCCACGCCGTGCCTAACCTTCTTTCGCCTTCCAATTCGCTCGCTGCCTTTCAGCTTCCGCTTCTCTAAGCTAAGTTTCCTTTTCTCCTTTTCCTCTCTTTTTCTTTTGGTCTTTTTTATCTCTTTCTTTCTTTCTTTCTTTCTTCCTTCTTTCCTTTTCTTCTTCTTGGGTTTCCTTCCCATTTCTCTCTCTTCTCTTCAATTTCGAATCTCTGTCCAATTCTTCCTTCCGCTCCTCGGTTGCCTCTTGATTTGTGGTTGTTCTTTCAATTTGCCCGTTCTTTGATTCATTTCTCCTGCTTCCGTGTTTGCCTCTCTTGTTCTGATTTCAAAATCCGTGTGTTAGCTGCTTCCTTCTAGGGTTTTGTTCATTTCCTCAATGATTTTAGGTTTTCTATGACGTTCTCTTTATTAAGGCGACGTATTCGTATCCTCCACTCCTTTTCGGTTGTGTTTCTCTACTGGTTCTATGTTTTCTCATGAACTAATCGTTTCCTTCGTCGCGGTAGAATTCGATTGATCTCTTCTTACACTAGGCTGAGTTGTAGATCGGAAGATTCGTTTTACTTTTATCAGATTAGAACCTGAAATAACTTTTGACTTGTGATTATTTGGCGGGAATTAATTGAAAGAGAGAATTATATGGCTTCTATCCCAAGACAAACCAGTTCCGGATCTAATGGAGGTTCGCCATCTGCTCTTCCTGATGAGAGGAAGAGGAAGCGGATGCAATCTAACCGAGAATCGGCTCGGAGGTCTCGGATGAGAAAGCAGAAGCAATTGGAGGACCTTGCTGGTGAGGTAAGTCGATTACAAATTGCGAATAATCAGCTTGTGCAGAGCATTGGTGCCAAGGAGCAAGCATTTGTACAAGTCGACAACATGAACAATGTTCTCAGGGCTCAAGCTATGGAACTCACTGATCGTTTGCGGTCCTTAAACTCTGTTCTTCATATTGTGGAGGAGGTTAGCGGGCTTGCTATGGATATCCCTGAAATACCCGATCCTCTCTTGAAGCCGTGGGAGCTCTCTCGGCCAGTTCTGCCCGTTGCTGACATGTTCCTGTGTTAGTCAGTCCCTCTTAGAGGGATTAGAGATGCCACATTTGCGAGTCTTTTTGTCCCTTGGAATCATAGTCGTCTGTGAATTTGTCGCAGGTCTTAGGATTCTGCTCTGTGTGTCTGTGTTTGTGTGTCATGTAATTGTGGTAATGTATCTGCAAATGTGGATTAGTCAAGATAATGTCTAGAACATGGTAATTTATGTGTTTTTGGTTATGGTAATGATATATTAATACTATCTGTATTCCGGGACTTCTATATTTGTGATTTCTCACCGAGTAATTGCTGAACGCAAGAAGTTCTTGTGTATCAATGACATGGAATTTGGTGTTATCTCTCGAGTATTGAATATTGTTGATGCAAAGATCTCTGGGTGTTAGCTCCTTTTGTTTGTTGCTGTTTTAGAATATGGGCTGTTGCATTTTGAACAAAGTCCATTATGTCTCTGTTACAAATTTGATTTAGATTATCAGGAATTTTGCCGCCTAACCTTTTGAATTGGCTCATTACAGTTGAATAAAAAAAGAAGTCCCGGGGCTGGATTTGATTCATGGCTATCCCAGATGGGAAAGGAATATGCCTCAGATTGTGTACTGGAGAAACCCCAGATGAGTACTGTTGCTTGTACTAATCCATTATGTAATGATAGGGTTGATATATATCTATATTTTTCTGTCTTTGAACTTCTTTGATTTTATCCTCTTGGATTGATTCTTCCTGGAATCTCCTTTCTGATCTTCTTTGGACCTTCTCTTTGGTTGCCCTTGTGTGCTGCAGGGTCTTTTGTAGGTGGAGTTGGTAGGTGGGGAATTTTTTAAAGGGAAAAAGGTAGAAAAATATACAATAAACAGGGTCTCCTTTAAGTGATAGTTTATTTTATTTCACAAAAAGGGAGTGTTTAGATATCATAATCAAGATTATAGATATAAGTCAAAGTAGTCCAAAAACTCAATATGCCCTAATTCTTCTATTGCTTGTCAATGAACAAATTTGACCTGTCTGCCCTTGGTTCCGTGGGCAATTTTAGCTTATCCAATGTGTTAAATAGTCTTATTCCTCTTCTTCAAGAATATGCCGATTCTTTTCTTTATAAACTAAATTTATTCTCTAAAAATAGCCTTCTCGCCACAAATTGCATAGATGTAAAAACCAAAGGTCACGTGTTGTAGCTTAATTTTCTGTGGTCTATCTTTCTTGCTGGCGTAGATTTATTTACTAATGAAAAGACTAGCAACTTCCACTTGTTTCTCGTATTCACCTTTAGTTTTAAACAGTAATCTAATTCACAGCTGTCTGATTCTGTAGCTGTTTTTAAAAACCGTTTTGGAACAAAAATCTAGTATGTTGTTAATTGCTTTTGAAAAGTTGTCCAAGGTTCTTTAGATATTTTTGTAGAAGTTTCCTGTGATGATTATTGAACTTTTTAGTTGATATCATTTCTGTTTTTTATAGTTTGGAATGTAGTCAACCTGAATTGTTGTTCTACTTCACACTATTAATCATTCTACAATTTTAAACTAGTTTTCTCCCTAGAGTTAATGGGGACATTATAGGACCCCTTCCTGTTTCTTTTTCTCAATTTTCAAGAACATTCATGAATGATAACCTTTCCTGTTTTTTGTTCATAAATTTTAGGAAACGTTCTTTAAAATTGGGCTAGATTTGAAAAACTATAAAAAAAAGTAGTTTGTTCCTATATCTTAAATTGGTGTAAATTATTCAACTACACTATTTAAAGTTTACACATTTATCGAATAACTTTATCTTCCCATCTTTTTCTATTTTTCACATTTATTGAAAAAAATTTATCTTCCTTTCTATCACATTTATGGAGTAACTCTATCTTTCTTTCTTAGTATATTTTTTACCATTATTGATAGAACATTATCTTGTAGCTTTGCATCCTAAACATAGACTTCTTAATTTCAATATATTAACTCCATACTTATTTAACTCCGTCTCCTAATAGTTAAGGTTTTGTTTTAACAAAGATTTCATTTCTAGGTTTAGGTTTTTGAAATTTGTGCCCTCTCTCTCAATTTTCTTTCAATGTTGTCTTTTCAAAAGAAATGTTTGAATTTTTCAGCCAAACAAGACCATTTAAAAGTGAATAACAAAATAAAGGAACTAGATATGAGGTATGTTTATAAGCCGAATTTTTAAAAAACAATAAAAAAAAAATGAGACCTTGATTGGTAATTATTTTATCTTTAGTTTTTTATTTTTAAAATTAAATCTATTTTCTCTTCATTTCTTGTAATGAGTTGAATCTTTCTTAAATACAATGGTTGAATAATTAGTTAAATTTTAAAAACAAAAACAACTTTCTAAAGGCTATTTTTTTTAGTTTTCAAATTTTGACTTGGTTTTTTAAACCATTAATAAAAGGTAGATAATAAATGAAGAAATTTGGAGGTGAAAATAGTGTCTATAGATTTAATTTAAAAAAAAAATAATGATTATCAAATGAGATCTAAATAAGCAAATGGTTATCATAAGGGCTGAGGGTTTTTTTTTTTTTTTGACAATAACTTAGAAAATTATTTTGACTCTTAATATGCAAACCTTCTATATCATATAAATTAGGGATTTTGTTTTATTATAATTATATAAAGGAGGAAGTCAAATTGACTCAAAATAGTTTTGAGAAACAAATACCTCAAGAGTAGGTTAGTACATGACATGAATCCTACTCTCAATATGCAATTGCAAAGCTTCTACATCAAACAAAAAATCATTCCTTGGCCCGTCTTTAGAAAATACAAACAAATTGAAACCTTGAATAGTTCAAATTACTCTATGGTGAATGTTTGAACTCAAAAGCTTCAGAAAATCTTGGAGAGTATAGAATTCCTAAATTTATGTGTAGTAAAAATGAAGTGGGATGGTCTTTATTGATTTTTAGATTCATAAAATTTAATACATAATTGAAATGAATTAAAAATGGAATAATATTTTCCTTGTCTATCTATAGATAAACAAATAATTTATCTTTATAATTCCCTAGGTTCCCACTTTGAAAGGCAATTTACAAGCAAGAAATGGCCAAAATAAGGTAGACGAGAAAAACCTTTTCTCAAAGCTTAATCATAACGTGTGGATAATATCTAAAGCTCTTATCTAAGACGAGTTTATGGCCATATTCATGCAACTTTGTAAAATTAACAACTTTAAAAAGTTATACAACAACATGTCGTCCAATAACTTTAACCCAAATCAATATATAGATGAAATAAAATGCCTAAAATTTGATATCATTTCATTACTCAATTGTCATAGGTGCGACATTCCTCGGTCTCTGGATTGTCTTTGCAATAGTTCTCCAATGGATCCGACTCCTTCTTCCTGTCACGAGCATGGCTCGCCGCTGCGCTCAATTCCTCAACTTCGTCCCATGCTGCAGCGCACTCGCCACTCACAGGGTCGCCTGCACAAGCCTCCTCTGCATTTTTTATACTCTCTTCTACCTTATCTGATATCTTATCCGGAGCAGCGTGAACCGGTGGAACTCTCAATCGTACGGCTCCGAACCGGGTCGATTGCTTCCACGAGCAGCGGAGCGACCCGACATTGAGAGCCTGTACTTTAGGTGTCTTAGCTGCCTTGGGCAAGATCCTTGGACTTGAGAGGTTTACACCATAAATTGTTGCCATATCTATGTGTATGGAAGAAAGTAATGTTAAGTTCAGTTTGTGAGCTTCAAAGAGGATATAAATCATGGGATATGGCTTTAGGAACTATATATAATATATAAATTGGAATGGGAAGTGTGCCATTGACACATATTTCTTATCAAATGATAACCAATGGGTGAAGCCCACGTCATAAGAGTTCTGAAGATATTTCATCAAAGGTCCAAAAATTTGAAAAAAGAAAAAGAGTAGGAAATTGAAACTAAGTTAAAATGGACAAGTCTTGAAAATTTATGGCCATTTGATGGGCAGATGGCAGGAGGATTTTGTCTCATAGAGCATAAAAATATCAAGAGAAATGGCTAATATATCTTGCAGCTGCAATTGTCCTGATTTGCAAAGGGCTTTCATTGGTCACTAGAAGTTAAAAGAGGAATAAGAAAAAAAAATAAATAATAAAAATAGAGGAGAGACACATAAATTAAATATCAAGTTTATTTGGATGTTACAAAATTATCATATAATGTGAAACAAGTAAATTATACAATGGAAAATTTCTCAAGGTTTTGATTAATCAAGTTGAAGTAAGAAAGAGAGATGAGAATTTCTCATTTACAAAATCCAAAGCAATTATTGGGCATAGTTCAAGCTTAGGCTTAACCTAGTTTAGGCAAAGGAGAAAACTATAGAGCATGGCACTTTATATAAACTACTACTAATTATTGAACACAAGTTCGAAATATGTTTCATTATTTGTTTTTTTATATATTCTAGCTTTCTCCAATATTCGGGCGAGAGAGTTTGGGAAAATTTTGATCATAACAAATATTTATTTAGTGATGATTTTAGTATTTTAAAGTGTTCGTATATCGAGATTGACATGATGATTTCAACATAATTTGATTACTCAAATCAAAGTTCAAATGAAGCAGATAAGATCGAAACAAGTTTAACAGAAAAATACTCGTGATGGTAAATTTAGTGATATGACGCCTTAATCATCAAATTGGAATAATTAGAAAGCGTCACTTGAAATTATGAAGAAATGTCAAAACAAGAAAGGGGGATAAAAAGAAAGAAAAAAAATAGGATAATAAGAGAAAAGATTAGTGTCGTCCAGTCTTTCGTTACCCGATCTTTCATTCAATAATTAAAAAAAAAAAAAAAACTAACACAATCGAATAAAATGAAACAAAATGAGACTAAAATGGTTACAAATACAACATAATAATCCAAACTACAAGGACAAAAGTGCAATTTTCCTATTAATAAAATTATTTCCCACCCCCAATTCTAGAAGTAGAAGATTGGGTTTTTCTACACGGCAATTTAATATTACATTTTGTTTCAAAGTCTACCTAATTAAACTAGCAAGAGTTTCATTTATTTATTTTATTCCACACAAAACATGTGCAAGAATAAAACAATATCAAACGAGATATATGAAAAATCTTAAACCTTAGTTTATTGCAAGGATAATGAGCTACACCTAATCGTATATATTCCCTTTTCTTATACAATAAAATATATATTTTTAAAAAAAATTATTTATCCCGTGTCAAAATTTTATTAGACAATCTTTTGAGATGCAGCAAGATAAGTGTCACCAAGAGAGCATCCAAGTTCTTTTCTTATGAAAATATACTATTGGAGTTAACTGTCCGATCAAACTATTAAGGAATAAGGACTCCCATGTATATGTTTCTCCATTTTTTTTCATGACTTGATATCGAAGCTCACCCGATCATACCTGTGCCAAGGCCTGTATTAAGACGTTTTCATATTAAACTCACTTGAATGTTCAAATGGTAAGACCAAAGGTAGATCATTGTTATTGTGCCATGAAAAATCCACTGCCTTAAAAGTAATATACGGCACTACTTTGATGCTAAATCATTGTAAATCGATTGCTCTTTCTTAAATAACCAATTGACCAAAAAACTTTCGTGGATAAAGGCAAATTTAATTATATATCACTAACACTCTCCCTAATTTGTGAACTTGAAATATAAAGAAAAGCTAAACAAGCACAAATCGATATTAAATAGGGAGAAAATAACATTGCACGAGTTTGAGCATAGGATATCATGAACCAATCTGCTATGATACCATTTAAAATTATCGATTGACCTAAATTTAAACATTTAGATTAATTGATGATTTAAGACTCCTCAACATTAACTTCACCCTATTTTGACGTGCAGTCGTCGGAGAATGGTTGAAGTGAAAAGGAAAATTGCTGAGAAATTGAAGTTTAAATTCAGAGAGGAAAAGAAAGAAGCCTATTCTGTATTGTGTATTTTTCAAAATGGTATAGCACTGTATATACGGAAGAAGGAAATTAGAATGGTTTTAGATTGAAATTAATTTTAGATACACATAATCAGTTTTAAAACGGTAATAAAATGTTTCTGTCACATTAATAAAACAATAACCTTTAACTTATTGCTCTCCCTGTCCAACAACCAATAGCAATGAAAATGTACACATATCGAGAAAGTTTCTACCTCCACCACGATAATAATTTAAAAATTCTTACACAAGTCTTTATTCAATAAATCAAAATCTTTCAATGTAGAACAATGTACTATTTTTTTGACATGTCTTTTGCTTTTTGTTTTTCGTAATAGACCAAAAGCTCAAGTCATTCCCCACACAAATATGTAACCTCTTATTAGATATTATTGAGAAATGAAAATTAGTTAAAAAGCAGATGATTTGGTTGAGTTAGTGAATTTTTTGGAAAACTAGGCTTTGCTCTTATTAATAAACGGTTCAAAATTCAAAACTAACAAATTTTAGATTAAAAAACAAGGGCATTGATGCAACGGGTTGAGATATTTAGGTCAAATTCATGGACAAACAAGAAAAATTTATCCCTAATTGAGATAAACTCTCCAAAACACAAGTTCTATATTAAAATAGATGATCAAAAGCTTCTAATTACCATCCTAAAAGTGGCGATATATAGTCTTACATAAAAATAAGATAATTAACTAATTAATTCTAAAATACTAATTAATCAATACTTAATCTATAGTAACAACTAATCTAAATATTAACTAAAACATACCAATTGTGTTCTAATTATTCTTCTATAAAAAAAAAAATATTAATTCTTCTTACCTCCTAAAAAAATAAATGCAAACAATTAGGAGCATATTTATTATGGATGAATAGATAATAAGTTCAACAAAACTGGAAAAAAAGAAAGAAATTTACCACACCGATCATCAGGGAAAAACTCGAGGAATTCTAACACTAAATCAATAGATAATTATACCAAAGTCTATTAAATGGAAGTGAATATCTAGATAATTTCGAATTAGAGTGTATATGTGGTTGGAACCACACTGATATGAATTCTTTTGCAGGTCGGCTCGAACACACTCACAAAGATGTGAAGTGACCTGTGAGGATTTATGCATCAATAAAATGAAATTTTTTAGCTTTACTTAATATATTAAATAAATGCATAGAATATTGGTTATGTAAATTATCGGTTTAGTACTTTGACTTTTGAATTTATCTTCATTTAGGGTTTGTTTGATATGTTTCTGTTTCCAGTTTTATGTTTTCCGTTCCTTGTTTCTTGTTTCTTGTTTCCCGTTTCTTCTTTTTTTAGAACAAGAAACAGGAATATGTTTGATAATTATTCATGTTTCCTGTTTCTTGAAAAAAAAAAGAAATAAGAACAAAATCTTGTTTGATAACTATTTCTTGCTTTTCGTTTCTTTTATTTTTTTCCTTATAATTTTTTTTCATATTTTATAGTTCAAATAAATATAATTTAATTATATAAAATAAAAATATATAGTATGCATTAAAATATAAAAAAAATAATTATCAAATATTTAAACTATTGAATACACGTAAGTCCCGATGTAAAATTAATATAAATAATACAATTGTTTCTATCATTCTTATGTTGCTAAAATTTTATTTACAATATTATTTCTCACTCAAGTCATTTGTTTTAAATTTTAAATAATGAAGACTCAAATCTAACTCAATTATACTATTGTAAATGTGTTGAGGTTGTAAAAATATTGAAATGAACCTAAATGAATATTTTAGTAAACAAAATTTATATTATTGTAAAATTATAATTGGTTTCGTATGTAATAAAAAAAATAAATAAATATGCATATTGAAAAATTCAAAATTCAAAATTAATATATATATATATATACATATTGAAAAGGAAAATTATTTTAAATGAAAAATTGTTGAAAATATTTACAAATAATAGAAAAATATCACAGTCTATTTGCAATAGACAGTAAAATTTTGTTATAGTTCATTTTCCTATATTTGAAAATAACCCTATTGAAAATTTGAAATTTGAAAATCAAAAAAATATATAAATCTAAATATTTGAAAATTCAAAATTCAAAATTAAATTAACATATAGATATAAAAAAGGACAATAAATATAAATAAAAGAAAGAAATATAAAAAATATAGGGAGAAAATAAATATATATAAAAAAAGAAGAAAATAAATATAAATAAAAGGAAGAAATAATTATGAAAGAAATATTAAGAGAAAAGGGAAATATAAAAGAGAGAAAGAAGAAAATAAATACAAATAAAAGAAATAAATAATTCTGAAATAAATATAAAAAAATAGAGAAAAAAGAAATATAAAAGAAAGAATGAAAAATAAAATAAAATAAGTTTCAAATGAGATTTGATCTTAAGACGATGAATATGAAGAGTAATTTAGGCATTTTTCTTCACCAATTAACCAAGTCTCTCTAGTATAAAATATTCTGAAAACAACCTTAAATAAAATAGAAATGAAACAAAAGAATACCTTTTATAATTCCTCATTTTTTGTCTCATTTTTAGGAACGTTTCTCAAATTTTAAGAACAAGAAACATAAATAGTTATCAAACAGGTCAATTTCTTAAAAAATAAGAAACAGAAACAGAAAACATAAAACAGGAACGTTATCGGACGGGCCCTTAGTTTCTAAGTTTTAAAATGTGTATAATAAGATTATGAATTTTAAAAGTGGTATCCTAAAAATTCTTGAACTTATAAAATTGCCTAACAGATTCTCAATAGTTCGATTTTTGTTTTTTTTTCAAGTCTTAGATCTTCGAATTTATATTTCATATAGATTGTTGATATGTTCTACATTTTTCTTTAAAAAATTACAAAATTAATTTTTAGAGTTCAAAAATATTTTTGACATAAACTTAAATGGTCGAGAAACTAAGTTTGCAATTCAATTTAGAAGCTATCATAATGCTCTTTTGGAATGAATAGAGGTTTTTTTTTTCTCCTTTTTTGAAAAAAGATATTACTTTTTTATGGTAGGCTACAAAGTTGGCATCTATATAATGTGTGCGTTGTCTTCTTAATACACCGCTACATGCATTGGTGGAAACTTAGAAGCTCCAACCTTGATATTGTGTTAATTTACGGGATAAACATCATTTTTTATCAAAATTATTAGCTAACTTTTGAGTATAGTACAATCTAAAATAATTTATAGATATAACAAAATTTAGATTTTGTTAGAAGTAATAGATCATATCATCGGTAGAGGTCTATCAGTCATAGATGGAAATTTTCAGAAATAACTTTTTCAAATTTTTATCTTTCAAAACTAACACATTTTTTAAAAACTTGTTACAATAATTTTTTCGATCTATTTCGTGTGAGATAGTCCATCAAAATTTACATAAAAATTTAACTTTTCTAACTTTTATTGATTGTTTTGGGCTTTCTCGATGAAATCCCAGACAGTAGAATGAGATTCTATCGATTTTTCTAAATATTATGTAATTTTTTCAAATTTTATATCAAATCTTACTTAATTTTTCAAATCTTTTAGTCCAAAGATCAAATATTGCCACAGGCAAAATTACTATATATTTAGGCTTTCGTGATGAAATTTATTACAGATTAACATCGAGATTCTTTATATTTTTCCTATTTGCAAAATTTGATCTTTTATAAAAAAAATTGGGAACTTAGAAATTCATATAATATGGAAATAGAAATTAGGGTGAAGATTTGAAAAACTATGTGAAAATTTGATATAAGATTTGGTAAAAATAATCAAATTTGGAGAAATTTTGAAAAAAATATAAGATTTAGTATAAAATTTGAAAAATTTTATAATTATTTTATTTATTTTATATTTTTTTAATTAGGTTTATTTACTCACAATCTTTTTAACAATTCATATTCTTGACTTTAGAAAAAAAATAATTTGCTTTGTCCAATACCATCCTAATAGAATAGAGGTCTGCCCACTGCCAGCCTTAAAAACTACCATGACACCCTTCAAATTTGTTAGGATTTAATGCACATCTTAATGGATTTTTTATAGGCTACTGTTTGGTAATCCACACAGATAGGAGATCCATTGAAGTAACCAACATCTACAAAACCAATCTCTAAGCCACTAGGGATGTTTAAAAAACTAGATGATCCGAAAAAACCAATCAATCCAACCCAATTCGTACGGTTTGGATTAGATTATCAACTCATTTGGATTAGGTTGGATTCAAATAAATGAAAATTTTATGGGTTGGGTTGGTTCATAGGTTCACCTAATATAATCAAAACCAACCCAGATTTATTATTAATTTTAAAATATATATATTTTTTTTTTGTTACTTATAACACAATTATTTATGCATATACTGATTTTAATTTTATTTAATTACAATATTTTTTGAATATTTTATTCTTCAACAACTCTTAAAATAGTTTATTTACACTTTAGAAAGAAAATTTTTACTAAATAAATTGAAATTGAGTAGTTAATCTTAATTCAATATATGAAAATAATTAAATTAGA
This sequence comes from Benincasa hispida, assembly GCF_009727055.1. Taxonomy (NCBI): domain Eukaryota; kingdom Viridiplantae; phylum Streptophyta; class Magnoliopsida; order Cucurbitales; family Cucurbitaceae; genus Benincasa; species Benincasa hispida. Next base: position 37,155,303 of record NC_052359.1, read on the forward strand.
TTTTTATGTATTTATGTTTTGTTTTTTTTAGAACAAAATTTTAAATAAATTACCCGATTAACCCCAACCAATCCAACTCAAATATTTCATAATTGGGTTAGGTTCATTTTTTAATAAAGATTATTTGGATTGGAGAAATTTACAATCCGAATAATTGAATTGAGTCTAAAAAGTCTTTCAATCCAATTCAATCCATGAACACTTCTAAAAATCATAGACTAGCGGAAGGTTGTGCAAAGAGATGTAGCTTCAAATTTTCTACAAAAAGCTAGACTTATGAGCCGATAAGCTCTAACTTGCTTTTTTAAGTAAAAGTAAAAAAAAAAAAAACTAATTTTGAAATGAAGAACTATAGGGCTAAAGTTAACAACTTTTGACCTTTACAACCAATAGTAATTTAATAGTATTTGGCGTTTAAATTTAGTGGGCTTAAGATTTGTATGTAAGAAAAAGTAATAATATATATATATATATAGGCATATAGTTTGGGTAATTTTCATTAAGAACATGAATCAGAATCTAGGATAAGGTAAAGTTCATTTATGAGCCCAAACTATAGTTTGACCCACACGACTCTTTTAAATAAGTTGGGTTTTTTTTTTCTTCTTTATTTTTTTTAATATGTAGGACGAGACAATCGAACAAAACATTCAAGTTTAAGATTAGATGGTATCTAACCGTTTGATTGGTTTTACAAATCTTTTCCATCGGTATTTAATATTTTTTAGAAAGTTTAATTATTTGTTCTTGTTTCACTAAGAGATTTAAAATTTATCTCAAATAAATTTTTTAATACCTTCACATAATTGAGATTTTCTATAACATAATTAATTAAGTATTAAATATAAATATAATTTTTAGACTTAATAAATTTTGATTATTACATTTACAATTAACATTTTATATTTACTTAACTTTTTATTATAGAATTTTCTTATTAATTAATAATATTATAATTAATTTATATTTATTTAATTATATTAGTAATATATATATATATTGCTTTTAATTAACGTTTAATATTAAAATATTTATTTATCTCTATTTCTGCGAGAATATATTAAATATTATTAAATTTGATTCATGATTATATAACAAATACATATGTTTAATTCCCATACATTAGTTATCTCGCATATTTTGATAAGGAGCTAACAATGAGATGACAATGATAGGAGAACATGAAGTTTTATAAGAGAAAAATGAAGTTCAACAAGCTCAATTCAGCTCAATCGAAGCTCATGCTAAAAATCCATGGGAGAGCTTTATAAGTCAATCTAATCATGATGCAATCATTATGTCCCAAAAACCAATGATAAGCTAGAGCTAAAAGACTTCTAGAAGGATTAAATACTTGCTTTGAAGATAAGTTTCCAGTCAAAGGTGAAGAGTTGCAACCATTAAAGCTCCAAGAGTCATTTGGTCATCCAAAAGCCATCATGAATCTAAAAATTCAGATTCATTTACACTATTAACATCCCATGTATTTAATTATGAATTTACATTAATTAGAGTAGTTGAAAGGGTATTAGATGAATGTACCCAATATAAGTGAAAGGTTGCACCTTTTCATGGTGTCTATTAAATTAGTTTAAATAGGGTTGTAATCTCCACATTTAGAACAACACTTTGTGTAACGACCGGATCCTTACATATTATGTTCCGACCGTTATGAGATGAGTTTTGGCAATAATCTCAAAAGAACATATCTAAGATTTTATTAATTAGGTAGAAAACTATATAAAAAAAAAATTTATTTTACAAAACATCAGGATCCATAAAACATCAGCGTAGTGATACAAAAATGCATATGTCTATAATAGTGAGTTTGATGGTTGGCCATTTGAGCGACGTCCAGTTCTGCCACCTGCGCTGTGTCCTTACCTACAAAGTCTGTAAAAATAGGATGAGTATATAATATACCCAGTAAGTAGTTCTCACATAGGGTAGTGACCAAATGCACAATCACATGCAACATGTCTTGAAAACATAAGATTGGGACCGAAAACATATAATAACATGTGGTGGTCGGTTATGCTTCTAATGTAAATTTCTCCGTCCTGATAGGAAGATGAGGACTTAGGCAGAAACTAACCCATCTGATGATTAGCGGGTTATGCAGTCAGTAGGGCCAGAGTTGCATCAAACATCAACCATTAACATAAACGTAAGATTGGACTAGAGGGGTGCAACCATACATACCCCGTTAGTCCCTAGCATAATCTTGACATAGAATTGGGTCTAGAGGGGTGCAACCATACATGCCCTGCTAACCCTAGAAGCATAACCTTTATCTAATTAAAATTTAATCTTATGAATAAACATAATGCATGGAGTCCCTTGTCGATAAACGTATTTTAAACATGTAATGTAACATAACAATAACATAATTATGCAACATATTAAAGGTACACTACCATGAAACACTTAAAGAGAGGGTGAGATAAACTACTTACCTTGACTACGATCCTAGTTATTCCTTATTATTCCTTATGGTTTAATAGCTTTCCCTCTTAAACCAGAAGGAAATTTGGGCAGCACTTCCCTTGCGTTTCCTCCTTTTAACTAACAGAATTACTTCACCCTTTTCACACGATTTTTACTACTGAGTTTTGTTTGAGAATCAGTTTAACTTCTAACCTAAAGCCTCCTATTTATAGCCGTTTCCAGCTCTTCTCTGTGTGACAACTCATCCTACAAATGGCTTTTTTAAAATTACTTAGGTTTAAGAATTTCTCTTAATAAGGCATCTAATTTTGGCTAACGTTTGCCCTTACGTCATCAACCTTTGTTTTTATTCTATTTTAGGGTTCTCCATGTATAATCTATAAGATCGTGGCCAAATTCAACGCATAATCCACGCTTCTGTCCAAATCTCGATCTTTCTGTTCTCAGAATCTCGCTCTCTCCAGTTTTTTCGCTGGTTTGGCTCTTGTGACTCTCGCTCTCGTTGGTTTGGCTCTCGTGGCTCTCGCTCTCGCTCTCGCTGGTTTTACTCTCATGGCTCTCGCTCTCTCTAATTTTCTCTCCAATTATCGTTGTGGGGTTCATCTAAAATAAAGAGGGATTCTCATACGTGATTGAGGTAGTTCTCTTTATCATATTTAAACGCAACTTTAATTATTTTAGACATTTAAATTATATATATATAATATTCATATCCATAGAATAACATGGACAAATCTAAACCGACTCTAAATACTGAAATTTTTGAACCCAAAAAAAAAATTTACCAAAGAGTTTTCCAATGAGTAGAAAGATTAGTTCGACCATAACTAAAAAGAACCAATCTATGTATAATATTTAAACTTTTTTTTTAGAACTAAATTGGTAGCTTGCTAGAAATCCATTCCTTTATTATGTTCAAGCCTATTCTTAAGGAGGCATTTGGGGACTGGAGTTGGTTATCATAGTCTTAGATTATTATAGTTGAGTTATAATAGTTTGTGTTTGGGATGTAGATTATTTTAATTTGAGTTATAATAGTATGTATTTGAAGGGTAAACCATTTTAGTTTGAGAAGAAAATAGTAAATACTATAGCAAAGAATAAAAAATGATGAATGTAAAATAATAAAGACTATAGCAAATAATATATACCGTAGCAAATGTGAATTTTAAAATAGTGTTGCTGTAGCTAATTGAGAAATATAAAATAGTATTTACTATAACAAGAGATTGTTATTATAGTTTTAGGATAGTCCTTGCCCCAAACACATCCTGATAATTTCTAGAGAGACATCATCCCATATAAAAGCACCTTCGGTGGATAATATTTCAAAGTATGAAATTAAGAATGGACATCATGACCTTATTAGTTGTTAGGTTGAAGTAACTTTATTTCTTGGTTGGTCAAGAAATTAAGTTCACGAGTCTATGACTACAAACATCAATTTTATATGTTATCAATTCGTTATACTATAAAAAATGAGCATAGTTCAACTCGTATAGTACTTGTACTATCAATCTAGAAGTTAGAGGTTTGATTTTTCCTCTCTACATATTCTCAAAAAAAAAAAAAAAAAAAAGTCAAACTATAGACCCCACAACTGCTGTTTGAGTTTTAAGGTCTTATGTCTTTAATAAAAATATTAGGGTTTCAAATTTTCACACGCCATATGTTTTTTAACTAAAAAAAAACTAGAAATTTGAACCCAAGGCCTTAAAAGAAACTTTTAGTACTCTTAAGGGTCATTTGGATCCCATATATTGTTTCATGGGTATAAATACTAAATATCTGAGATTTGAATGACTGAGTTTTAAATGTCTGGGATGATTATTGTTTGTGCTTGGATATGCAAGATAAATAATGTTTGAAAGTTAAATTTTTGTGTTTAATTTACCAATCTTATATATGTAAACCAAAATTAAATCATTACTTAATTAAATACAAGAGAGCAGTTAATATAATCATTAACTAAATTTAGCATTATTTAATGGTTAATTATTTTAAATAAAAAAACTATTGAAAATATTTTCAAATATAGCAAAATATGTCTATTCGTGATAGACAATGACATTTTGCTATATTTATAAATAAGTTAGTTCATTTTCATACATTTGAAAATAATCCTTATTTAATTTATAGTTATATTGATTAATGATTTAATCAATTAAAATAGAAATGAATAAATACTTTTATTTAAACACAGTTAAACTATTTAATTAATTACTAAAAATAATTAAATTAATTAGAATAGTGATCATTAATATTAATAATTTACATTAAATAGTTGAGATAGCATGAATATTACTTTTAAAAGTATTATTTAAAATTTATTAAGTCTAGAAAAAATATCTATATTTAATAAATAGTTACAATCAATAACAATAAATCATTTATTTTAATTTATTAGTAAATTAGACTATATTTTTATTATTCATCTCCCCGACATAAAAATTCCACAATTATGTAGAGTATAAAAAGTCACCATGTCAATTGGGTTTTAAAGTTCTCTGGATAATAATCTCCCAATTTTTAAAAAGTGAAATCCTGTAAAACAAATAAGGATATTAAATATTTGTATAAAATCACATTGAAAAACTTCTGAAACAAACGGGGCTTTAGTATATATTTTATTTGCCCACATTATAAATTGTTCTTCATAAATAATATTTTAGTACAGTTAGATTTGAATGGTGTTAGCATATTTGATAATAAGTGAAAGTAGTACTTATACGAGTATAAGATTTCCTTTTCTATGAATGAGCAAACATGAACAATGATATGCGATTTTCACCTCCAAAACATTGAGGCACATCTATGTGGGAAGATCCCACTTAAAACTAATTTCCAAATCTAAAAAACCCATATTTTCTTCCACAAATTCACTCAAATCTGAGTTCTACCACTCAAATTCAAAGTTGAGAATAGTAGAAAAGATCTTTTGGTGGTTCACTTTTGAATTGGAGTTGGAATCACGAGAAAAGCAACTTGGAATCACGAGAAGAGCATGCTTTTAGAACTCAAATTAAATGTAATTAGAGTGTTTATTAATTTGTTTGTTCCGTTGCATGCTAGTAATCCTAATAATCTCAACTTTCAAGTTTGTTTTATTGGTCCATAAAGTTTTAAATGTCTATTTTAGTCTTTGAACTTTCACATTTATTTTTATTTTTTGTTTTGAACTTTTAAAATGTCTATTTTAATCCTTTGAATATGTCGGTATCTTCATTTTTTTTAATAAACTAATGACAATTTTGAGTATGCGTATTAAAATGTGAATCCTAGAGATGGTTTCAAACTACCTAGATAAAAGGCAGGCACTTTTGTTTTGTTGTTTTTTTTTTTTTTTTGGTTTTGTTTTGTCTTGTTTTTTTGTTTTGTCTTGGTTTTTTTTTTTTTTTTGAATTCTAAAGACAAGCACTTGACAAGCAAATGGATATAAGTTGAAAAAATAAGATAGCAACAGATATTTTGAAAGTTTAAGATCTGATATAGAAAGAAAGTCAAAGACTATAACATGAACCTTTTAAAAGTTCATGAACTAAAATGTAGCAAAATTAAAAAGTATAGAGACAAAAATGAAAATTTTTAGTCAATTAAATTTCTTGTGACGAACATCAACATTATTCATAAACAATGGATTCCTCGACCAATCGATCAAAATCCCTAGAAATGCATTTTCGCACAAATCCTCATTGTCAATCACTCCAACTTCCTCCAAAACCGTCTCCAGCAAGTGGTTGTGACAACAATTTGCCTGACGCAAGCCTCCATGAATGCGAGAAAGAATCGTTGGCGGACATCATCCCATTTCGCCATTTCACTAAAGAAGTTGTTGTGGTAAATAGTAAAAGCAAGATAATTAATTAAAGGCCTGTTTGGATTGACTTGAGAAAAAAATGTTTTTCAAAAAACTCATTTTTTTAAACACTTTTGATAAAATCTTATTAAAATATTTTGAGTGGTTGCCAAACACTTCAATTCTTCCAAAATGATTTATTTTTTAAATTAAATACTTGAAAATATATTCTAAACACACCTTAAGTTTCATTATTTTTCATCACTATTAAAATTAAATGTAAAATTTTACTTCATAATTATTTTAAATTAATTAATAGACATTAACTCCAAAGACTAAAAGCGAGTATTTAGTAAAAAATTAAGGTTAAAAATATAAATCCTGAAACTTAGGAATCAAATTGAAGAAAAAAACACAAATCTCAAAGATAAAATTATAAAATTTTGAAATTCTAAATCTACGTTGAAATCAAACTCAAAATTTAGGGGTGTTTGGTGCGCAATAAAAGCAGAGAGTTGAATTGAGTTGACAGTTATTATCTGGGAAGTTAAATTATGTGGAGAGTTAAATTGTCTGTGTTTTGGGTATTGAGTTGAATTGAGTTGAATTGAGTAAGTTTGTGTTTGGGGTATAGAGTGAGTTGAATTAAGTTGGGATATTTGGTGCAGTTTTTATAAAGACAATTGTTTTTTTTTTTCTCGGTTGTTGTTGATTAATTTTCAATTCTATACTAAAATACATGTCATATTGCAAAAAAATGAACATTTTTCCTTCTATCTGACAATAACTTTTAACCTTCAATTACTTATAAATTGGTTATATATATATATATATATATATATATATTAAATCTTACTAACTTCACATTATTATATAAAAAAAAAAAATTAACATGTTGTACACATAAACGTTGAAGCACTCGATAATTTGATATTTTATGTTTATATAACATGGATCGTCTATGTCAAAATGAAATTGTGCATAGAATATTTACCTTTCATTTCATAATGATGTTTACAGTGTGTTAATATAGTAAAGTTACATTCTTTTGAACATCACAAAAGTAATATCGAACAGCAAAATATGTGCCCGTTTCAAAAATCAAATTCACAAAATATACATTTTTGGGTTGAAATATTAGGTGGTCAATCTAAAGGGTCTGAGCAAGTAGGCAGATGCAATACCATTTCTATGCCTCTTCTGGTACAACGAGGAAGATGTCCGCCTTTTGTATGTCTGTACCAATGATATCAACTAGGTCGTGTCTATCATCCTCAATCAACCCCTCAATACTAAATATGACATTAACTACCTCCTTCCGACATCCAAATTCCAGCTTGTACTTCTCCGTTTGCCACACAACGAGTCTGGCCAATCTTATGCTGGTTGTTGTTCTATCATCCGATTATGGTTTTTTAAAGGCTTATAGGTATTAATAAATTCTAGTCTATTAACATTATGAGTTTTATTTATGAGTTTTTAATAAATTGTTGACCCAATCAAAACTCCTAACATTATACCATAGTCTATCTTTTTTTCACGTTATGTGTAATCAAATTTATATTTCAAAATTTTACACATTATAGTATGTGCAATCATTATACCATAGTCTATGTGCAATCATTATACCATAGTCTATCTTATTTTCAAAATATAAATTTATATTATGTGCCATCATTATACCACAGTCTATCTTCTTTTCAATGTTTTTCAATATCCAATTTTTGATGGAAAAGCAAAGAAAAGGACAAGTGAAGGACACATGGTTTATTATTGAAGCGGAAAAAGGAGATTTGGAAAAAAAAGTAGGAAAGATAGAGATGAATCAGAACAAATATCAACAGGGGAAGAAAGAACGAAGATGAAGAAGTAAACATAATAGAAATGGAAACAAAATGACAGAGACTTGGTTGTAATAACATAACAGAAGCGAAAGAACGAAGAATAAACACATATAGTGATCGAAAGAGGTAGCACACACAAAGAAGAAGAAGATATCAATAGGAGAAAAATAATAGGGTAAACATAATACAAGTGGGAAAAAGTTACCTTTGAGACGAGGAAAAAAACGCAATAGAAGTGAAAACAAAAAATATTAGAGACGAATAAGAAAAACATATAACGACTGAAAAAAGAAGCAGACACGAAGAAGAACCATAAATCCTAGTCATAAAATAGAAACAAAAAAATTCGAATGAAAAAAACTCACACAATAGATCTGCCATGCGAACCATTTCCATGAAATCGAGCCCATATCATTGAAAAGAATGAAAAATTAACCTGCAAGGACGAATAAAACATCAGGAAATCGGGACGAGAACGTACAAATTCAAACCCATAAACAAAATATTTCAAAAGATTTTAGATCTAAACAAAAAGACAAAGTAGAACAACAGAAAATAGCTAGATCTACTAAAAAATCATTCATATCTACTAGATCTAAAAAAAATAGCCATACAAAGAAAATCAAAGAAGAGAAACGCAAGAAAATGCAAATATAGAATGAAACCTATGGAGAATACAATACATACGAGCCAAAGGGAGAGAGGAGAGATGAGATGAAGGAAGATGAACCGAACTGCGAAAAAGTAGAATAGAAAATAGCTAGATCTCCTAAAAAATTGTTCATATCTACTAGATCTAAAAAAAATAGCCATACAAAGAAAATCGAAGAAGAGAAACGCAAGAAAATGCAAATATAAAATGAAGCCTATGGAGAATACAACACATATGAGCCAAAGGGAGAAAGGAGGGACCAGATGAAGGAAGACGAACTGAACTGCGAAAGAAGAAAAAGATGAGAAGAGAGAGAAAGAGAAATGGGTGAGTAAAGGGGATAGTAATGAAACGCATCATAATACTAGGGAGTTGAGGATGGTAAAATGGTGGGTTACCAAAAACCCATCATTTAATGCTTATTGGTAATCCAAACGGTAGTTGGGTAATTTAAACCAACCGAGTTGGGTTGGGTTACCAAATACCCTTTAAAAACTAAAAAGTATAACTTTTTGAAACATATGGACGAAACAAAAAACTAGACCAAACTCTAGGGACTAAAAAAATGTTCTCCAAAAATAGAAAATTCTAGAAAATATTTAAATTAATAAATAAATATTTTATACTTTTCAAACAAGTTAATCCGTCTATTATTTATGTTAATAATATTTTGTTGTTTATTTTTATATTTCGTTGTTTTTTTAAGTGATATGATGAAAATGTCTACTGTTATATTGATATCAAAACTTGTGAAAATATAAAAAATATCAATGAAAATATGAAGAAGAACAAGAACAAACAACAATCAATATAGGGAAAAGAAAGAAGGAAAGCAATAGAATGAATTGAGAAAAACTTTTTCCTGCTCAACCTCTTACTTTCAATAGTTAGATCAGTAGGTTATCGAATCTGTTAGGAATTAGTTGAGCTGATTAATTATTTCTTAATCATCTCCAGAATTCAATATTGAAATTGATTTTTTTAGTACAAACAAATTTAGGTAAAAAATTTTTGAGCATTCATCACTATTACTGCTTTTGTCAACTTTGCTGATTGAGACTTGAAGGCATGTGATCAGCCTTGTAAGGGAATTTTCAACATATGAAACACATTTTTTAATACACCATCTTTGCCTATCAGGTGCTTAGAATTTGTGCACTGATGATTAGTGATAGGTTTTGTCGTTGATAGACTCTTATTAGTGATATGATTTATCACTGATAAGCTCTGAGATCTATCTGGATCTAAATTTTGCTATATTTATAAATTTTTTTGCATTTTGTTATATTTACAAATACTTTGGGTTTGATTATTATATTTGCAATTGTTCTTTTAATCAAAGTCCAATAATTGGTGTAATATTGAGAATTATTTTACTACAATGGTTACAATGAGTACGTGCCTCACTTTTTTTTTTTTTTTTTTTGCACTACTATTCTCATTTGTGATAACAATAATGATGTGTTTCATGAACAAACGAAATATATAGAAATTTTAATTAGATTGGATGTACTATTTACTTGTAGCTTCAGGTCACAAATATTCTTGAAGTAACAACTCTTTTCTGATTAAACCTTTTTTTATGCTTTATAATAAAAGTTTATTACTTCTCTTCATTTCAAAATTCTATAGCAATGTTACAAATGAATTTAAATATAACATGTGTGAAGGTGAATAGACTTTTAATGGTAGATATATATTATGCATGACTAGTTGAGCTATACTTCCATTAATTTTTTTTTTTTAAAAAAAAAACTAATAAAAAAGGTCAAACTATAATTTATGTTTGATTTCAATTTCTTTTATTTGAGTATAATAATAATACATGAAGGTAAAGAGATCCAAACCTTAAACTTTTATATTGAGAACCCTATATCATAACCAGTTGAGTGGTGCTTGAAAATAATATGGAAGTACCTACCGCACGTTAAAAGATGTTATGAACTATGTCTCAACAATTCACAGAATATTCAACAAACAAAAATACCAAACAGAAATCACACAAAAATTGTTAACCTAGTTTGGTGATCAACACCTACGTCTGGGGAATAATGTGCCCATGGAAAGATAATTTCACTAATATAAATGATAAGTGATTATAACGTGGTACTTATCTATATTGACAACTCATTTAGAGTGACCTTTGTATAGCTTAACAACTCGACCATTTTCACTAGCACCCTCTTAAACAATGATATCAGTGAAGAATGTCTTAGGCTCTCCCTAAGACTAAGACTCATCCTCTTGAGTCGTGAGACTCCTTCTCACTAGCACTCTATCTTTTCCTTACGAGCACAAACTACATCACTTGTTTAGCTTAGGCTCCCCCAAAGCTTGAGAATCCCTTCTCAAATGGTATACTGATGAAGCACGCAAATAGCTTGGAATAAGTGTCCAAAGACTAACACAAAGACTAAGAGTCTTTAAATACGCATAGCAGATACAGAGAAACCCAATCCTAACTTCAAAAAATACTTGAGCACGAAAAAGGAAAATATTTGCAACAACATGGAAGACAGGATTTTCTATATAAAGAAAGTATTTTGCAGGATCAACACTTTCCGAAAGCAACCCTTAATCAGATAAGCCGAATATAGAGACAATCAAATAATGTTTGAGTACCTTAAACAAATATTGGCAATATTCAAAGTATCACAATGCTTAAAGTCGATATGTTTGATCTCAATTTGATGTAGCTTTAAAATTTTTAATTCAATTAACAATAAGTTTGCCAAATATCTCAAAATATTTTTGTCCTTACGAAAAGTTAACTACGGTCTAACACATTTTATTCTCGCACTTTTTTATTACCTACTCACTAAATTTACACTATAAATTTTTTATATGATTGAATGCTATTAATTCTCATATTATTCTTAAATGTTGCTCATTTGGGTGACGTTAAATGTAAATATTGATGCTCTGTTGGTATAGATGTTCAAATCTCTCTCAATAGCCACAGGGCAGGTCAGGGATGGGAAATTTCCCATTTAATTTTGCTTGATTGAGGCTAGGATTTCAAGTGAGGAATTTGAAGGGTAAGATTTCCAGTAGAGAATTATTCTCTATTTAATTTTTTTAGAAAAAAAAATCAATGAAATAATTTTGAAGCAAAATTTTCAATTAAATAGTTTATTTTCTAAGCCGCCCTCACTTAAATAGTTAATTTCTTATGAATCCTCCTTTAAATGGTTAATTGGTTAGGAAGGATTCTTTAACTCTCTTAAATTAAATATAATTTCATATTAAGTTATTTAATTATCCATAAATTTGAAGTATACTTACCTCCTACTTTCATTTATATCTTGATACATGATTAGATGATATATTAATTTATTATTAATGTATTTTGTGTGCCCACATTATTCTTGAACGCTAATATGGCTATATATATAAATATATTAGTATTTATAGTTCATAATGGCTGGTTATGTCTTTTTTGAAGTCTCTATTATGAAATTGTTTTTTTTAAATAGTAATAATAATAATAATAACTATAAATGAACGTTCATCGCACGCACTCTCAGTTAAAAGAAATTCCAAACAAGAATTCCATCCCCAAAACCTCGTTTCTGCCTTCAGAGCTTTGGAAAGGCTTTGACCCACAAACCCATAAAGTTTCTTCCTTCTCCATTGCACGAAGAAGGAGACAGCCACAGCACAGCATAGCACAGACATGGCCCTTTGCTCCACCAGATTTCTCTTCATTCTCTTCATACTTTCAGCCATACCCATCGCATTTCTCATCTCCCTCGAGCTCTCTAACCCCCCTTCCCATGTCTATTACTACCACAGCACTGGCTACTTGAGGGAATGCGCCAAATGGGACGATCTCGGCCGCCGGTTCTTGGTCGGTTTCATGGGCGGCGGCGTCGGCCAGGTTTCTGTCCCTGATGATCACTCCCCGGAGGCCGTTCTTGAGGAAGTTCCCGTCATCAAAGATGCTGAGTTGCAGGGGAATGCTTCTCTTGGGATTGTTGTTGACCGTCCCAGAAATCGGCTGCTTGTGGTTGTCGCCGATTTGCTTGGCAACAAGTACAGCGGACTTGCTGCGTACGATCTCTCATTGTGGAAGCGGCAATTTCTGACTCGTCTTAGTGGTCCGAGTGAGTAATTGATCTTCAATTTCATTTTTCGTCTGTGAATTTTGAGGTTCATCCGTAACTCCGCTGCAAGAATTTCGCCCTTGCGTTTAGTCCTTTCCGGATAATTAGATCTCGATTCTCTTTCTTTTTTCTTTGTTTTCATCGCTTCCATGCTTGATATTAGCTAATCGGTTTGGATATAACATGCAAATAAATCGAGCTTAATTAAGAGGATGATGAAAGGGGAAAAAAAGTCAAATTATGGATGGTTGGAAGCCATTAAAACCCTTAGTCAAAATCTAACACGAAATGTACTTAGTTCCATTTCATAATACATAGTTAGCAATTCAAGTCTTGTTAGTGGAAGTTTAGTTTAAAGCCACTTTGTTAGGCAGAATATCATGCATCACAGGGTAACTGGTAAAAGAGAACAGAAGGACTTCAGAAGTTCAGCTTCAGTGGTTGTTGACAATATAACAGAAGCAGGAGGAAACTGAATTCTGATATATGCTTTTAGCTTTTTGAGATTCTTAGTTGGGAGGATTAAAATGGAAAAGTGGAAATTATGGAATTTTTGGAAGGTGTTTACTGTTCAACCATTTCATCAAAATCTATTTTGTTGAATTGCTGCTTGGCTCTATTTTAGCATTTACTTGGTGATACTGATAATAATGATTTTCTCTGAGGGAAATTTTTAATACATATTCTGTTCTCCTATCTGGATAGTTGGTCGTAAGTTGTAAGTTGTAACTCGTCTTGATCGAAATTGATTAGAATTTCAGTAGTGTTAAATCATCATTGATCCTAAGTTTAAGTTCTATTCTCCACATTATGATGTGCTTGGTGTTGTCATTTTAATGAATGTAAGTTTGACTGACCCATATGATTTAGAGTTCTATATAGGACAGATAAGTTTCAGCTTTTGTAATTGTCGATTATTTTCAGTCAAAACATTATACATTATACTAAGCCATGACATCCTGAGTTCCTGCAAAATTCTTGGAGACATTCTTTTCACTTTGATGTTGTGTGTGTATTATGTATTCAAGATGATCTGTTTTAAGCCTATGCAGATGATGAGAAATCCTTTGCGGATGATGTTGCTGTAGACTCCGAAGGCAATGCATATGTCACCGATGCCAAAAACAGCAAAATATGGAAGGTTGGAGTTGATGGCAAATTCATATCTATCATCAAAAGTTCTCTATTCATTCCAAAGGAGTGGTACAAAAACTTGGTTGGTTTAAATGGCATAGTTTATCACCCAGATGGTTTTTTGTTAGTTATTCATACATTTAGTGGAAATTTGTACAAAATAGATTTGGTGAAGGGGGAGGAAGTTAAGTTGATCAATGTAACTGGAGGCAGTCTTATGCTTGGAGATGGTCTAGATCTACTTTCTCCAACCAAACTTGTAGTTGCAGGAAACCCAGCAGGAAGGTTGGTGGAGAGCACGGACGGGTGGGAAACCGCTACTTTGGTGTCGACATGTTTGGGGCTCAAGCATCGGTTGGCCACGTCTGCAACCGTGAAGAATGGTAGGGTGTACCTCAGTCACATGATCGGTATCGGCTACCCAAAGAAGAAGCATGCTCTTGTAGAGGCAGTTTTTACTGCATAGGATGATTTTCTAGGACAGAATATTTGATGTAGGTTGAGAATACAGAAGAAAATTAACTTATTTCTGTTTGGGTTTGTGTTATTTTCAATTTGGAGATTGTGGAGAGATGGAAGGTACTTTAAATTTGAAACCATTGTTCATGGAACATGCTTTGTTTTCATTTTTCAAGGTGGAGATTTCTTATGAAAGACTTGCGTTAAAAATTCCTAGAAAGAAAAGGTGAAATGGATTCGATTCGGATTTCAGTGACATTGAATAAGTATTATTTAAAAAAAAAAAAAAAAAAAGAAGTCTATTCGGCTAACCGATTTTATGTTTTTGGTCTTTGAAAATTAAGCTATATAAATGCAACTTTCACTCCTTTTTCATTATCTACTTTCTACTCATATTTTAAAATCCAATCACAAACTTTGAAAAGTAAAAAATAGGAATTAAAGTGTTTGTTTAATAAAGGTCAAAATATAATTAAAAAATGAGATTTTCAAAAATAGAAAAATAAGAAAAATTATTTATACAAAGTAGTAAAATTTAATTTCTTTATAGAGGTTGATAAAGATTCATAGAAGTCTATTAATGTCTATAATAGAAATGAATAGAAGTCTATAGTTGATATTATAGGATAAACGTGAATAGAATCTATCAATATCTATCAATGGTTTTTTTGTTATTTATGTAAATAGTTCGACATTTTTTCTATTTATAAAATTTTTTCTTAAAACAATTAGAAGAAGACGAGCATATTGAAAATTAAAAGCAAAGTTATTATCAGACAAGACATGAAAAAAGGACTAATTATCAAACCAAGAAAACAGTTAATTTTGTACGGAGAAAGTATAAATGTGATAGGACAATTTAAATTTTAGATAGGTTAAGATAAATAAATTAGTCCATCAAAGTGAGTATGTGTATGACTCAAGAAGTATATAGTATTTCATTCTAATTGTAATAGATAAATTAATAAGTCAATCCAAACAAAACCCAAAAAAGTTATTTTTATTTTAACCAAAAAAATATTTGTATTTTATTTCAAGAGGCATTTTATTATTATAATGGTTCCTCAGAGTTCTGAATAATTTATTGTAAGTAATAAGATGAGACAATTTGTGTACCTACCTACGTATCCATCCAGAAATATTAAATAAAAGAAAAAAAAAAATTAGGTATGCTAATTTGTTCTTTCTATTACTTGTTTATTTATAATGTAAATAAGTAAATGATTTTATTTATTTCCCAGCAATTATTTTCTGGTGTGCTGATTTGTTCTTTCTATATTTTGCTTTTTTATGTGCACTTGAAGTTAATATATTGGGTCAAATTTAAATGAAAGAGAATTATTTGAATATATAGATATACTAAAATTGAATTATTAATTTAGTTCTCAACCTTTTCAGGTTGTGTCCACCCTAAGTGTTAAGAAATTTCTAAAAGCATTTAATTGGTCCTCAATTTGAGGTCTGTTTGAATACATTTTCAAGTGTTTAATTTAAAAAATAAATCATTTTAAAAGAAATTAGAGTATTTGTCAACCATTCAAAATAGTTTTTGAAATGTATTTTAATGAGTTTTTATCAAGAGTATTTAAACAAAAATTAATTTTTCAGAAAACATTTTTTCTCAAATTAATCCAAATGGGCTCTTAATTTTGTAACTATACATTTTAAAAGTGTTTTCAAAATTCAAGCCTACATCTTGAGAAAAAAATGTTTTCATGTTTAGGATTTGGCTAAAGAATTCAAATGTTTATCGAGTAAAAATGAAAACCATGATTAAGGAATTGTGAAAAATTAGTATAATTTTAAAAAACCAATGGTAATGAAACAAGATTTTAACTTTCCATTTTGTGGCCAAACTAAGCATAGCACAATTGGCATCTAAAGTGTGTTGATAACCATGAGGTCTGCGGTTTTGAATCCCTCTCCTCCAGTATTCAAAAAAGTTCATTTTGTGTCTTTTTTATGGGAGAATTCAAATCTTCGATCAATTGGTAGATGATATATGACTTAATTGGTTTTTTAAAATAATATATAGCTTAATTAGTTGAGCTATATCAGGTTGAGGTTATGATATCAAGTTTTAAGTCCATTAATTTTTAACTTTGTATCTAGTAAGTCTCTAAACTTTAAACTATTTTTAATTTCTCTAAACTTTTAATTTTGTATTTTATTGGCCACTAAACTAATTTAAAGTATTTAATAAATTCCTAAATTTCGACTTTGTATATATATAGGTCATTGATCTTTCGATTATGTTCTAATAGGTTATTGACATAATCTATAGTTTGAAAAATTAATGTACTTATTGCACACAAAATAGAAAGTTTAGGCCTCAGTTAGTAATCATTTTGTTTTTTGTCTTTGTTTTTAAAAATTAAGCTTATGAACACTACTTCTATCTCCAAATTTCTTTATTTGTTATCTATTTTTCACCAATGGTTTAAAAAACCCAAGCCAATTTTTTAGAACTAAAAAAGTAGCTTCCAAAAAGTAGTTTTTGAAATTTGGAATTTGACTAAGCATTTGGTTATTGTAATTAAGAAATATGTAAATTATTGTAAAAAAGTGGATAAAATAGAGACTTAATTGTCCAAAACAAAAATAAAAAACCAAAGACTAAATGATTATCAAACAGACACTTAGTGATTTGTTATATACCAAATTCAATTTTATGTATAATAGGTTTACTAATTTTAAAAAATGAAAATGATCAAATATGCTATGGATATGTTAGACATAAAATTAAAAATTTAGGGATATTTTTTATGGTTTTAAAATTAAAGGGCTTTGAACCAAAATTAAAAATTAGGGACCTTATTTGACATGTGTAAAATTGAAGGACTTCTTAGATACAAAATACAAAATTCAGTATCATATAAGATATAAACATAAAAGTTCAAGGATGGAATATGTAATTTAATTTAATTTTTTTTTTTAATCATTGACATGAAATTGTGTCAGATAAACTCTCAATTTTCCAAATTTGTATTTAGTAAGTTCATAAAATTTGAAAAGTTTATAATTAGTCAATAATCTATAAAGATATAATTGAAATATCAAACATACTCTTAAAGTTTAAGAATTAAATAAAACATTGCAAGCTTACAAATCTATGTTAAAATATAACTTAATCTTTATACTCTCAAATTTTTTATTTTAGTTTATATATTTTTGATAAATTTCAAAATCAATTTTAACTGTCAATTTATTATTGATTCATTCAAAAATATATTTGGTCAATTTTAACTTTCATGCTTTAAGTTTTGAAAACATAAGTACATATATCTTTCTTGAAGGGTAATTATTATTATTTTATCCAA
The DNA here is from genome assembly GCF_009727055.1 of Benincasa hispida. NCBI lineage: Eukaryota > Viridiplantae > Streptophyta > Magnoliopsida > Cucurbitales > Cucurbitaceae > Benincasa > Benincasa hispida. The sequence continues at coordinate 37,173,062 of NC_052359.1, forward strand.
TACGATAAAAATTAACTTTAAATTAATAATAAAAATTTATTCTAAGATTTATTGAAAATACATGAATTACACTTATATATATATGTTAAAAGTAAATAAATTAAAATAAAATGAATCAAGTCAAAGATTTATTACAAACATTTTAAATTTTAAAAGATCTCTATAAGTTTATGGGTTAAATTAATTGATTGTAAGATAAAAAAACCAAATAAAAGGACAATATAATAAATGAGTGTTTCACATGTGATTCCTATCATGGACAAATATGTGATGGAGATCCAAACTTTAGATTTTGAGAATTGAATTAGGGCTATTTTATAGGTACCCATCACCTGTTTTTAGTACAATAAGGATTAGAAAATTCGAACTACATATCTCACCTTTTTGTCGTTAATATCCATTTAAACTAAGCTCACGTAATCATTCTTTTCATTCTTTTAAATAAATAATGAACTTGTCAAAAATTTTAAGTTATAAGTCCGAATTGAAATCAAATTCATAACGGTCATTTGTTTAAGACGCTTATGAAATAATCAATTTATCCTATTGACTTTGAGCATATAGCTTTAATTGTATAGTATATCAAAATGTGGGAACAAATCGAAAACTACAAGCTACCACTAATAATGTAGTAAAGTTGGAAAGTTTGATTGAAATATAGCTATAATTATATAGTATGCACATACAAATAGCAAAAAAGAAGGGGGGAAAAAGGCAGCATATGGACTTTAAAACTACTATCCCAAACACATATTATTAAAATCTACAGATTAATTTAATTAACCCTTAGACTAAACAACTTTTTGATAAATTAATTCAACATCCAAAACACTTATTGAATATGATAAGGACGATTAAAGTGCATAATTTAAGAAATTAATTATTATCATAAGTTGATATTTTGATCTCTCATTTCATAGCTAGTGAACTATAAAAATATAAAAAAGAAAACTAGTATACTCTCGTACTTTAGTTAAGATCTCTTCAAATTCGTTAGATACGTACATCAATAAAAGAAAAAAAGATAAAGTGTGTGAAAAATCAATATGAGTAGAACTCAAATGACATAAACTTGTACTATCAACTTTAAAGTTTGAAGTTTGATCCTTCACTTTATATATTATCAAATAAATAAATAAATAAGATGTATAAAAAGATTAGCATGTTCCTTCATGTACAAACTTATAGATAAATATAATACACACAAAATTTTGAAGGATTCAAATTTAAATAGACTAAATAAAACAATTTAGGCTTCTTAAAAAATACATAATGTTTGATAATCATTTAATCTATGATTTTTTATTTTTGAAAAATTAAGCATATAAACACTCATTTCATCTATGAACTTTGTTATTTTATTATCTATTTTAAGGAATTGCAAAAATCAAGATAGGTTTTGAAATTAAAAAATAATTTTTAAAAACTTGCATTTATTTTTAAAATTTAGAGAATTCAAACGTTTAGTTAGAAAGAATGAAAAACATAATAATTTAGAGTGTGTTTAAGACAAGAACTATTTTAGGATTATAATAACCAAATTTTGATATAGAAATACTATTTTGTATTTTCCAATTAACTATAGTCAACACGGTTTAAAAATCTTTATTTACTACGGTATTTACTATTTGTTACCGTTTTTACTATTTTACTTTCATCATTTTTTTTATTCTTTAATATACTGTTTACTATTTCATTCTCAAACTAAAATAGTTTACACCTCAAACATATGCTATTATAACCCAAACTAAAATAATCTACACCCAAACACAAACTATAATAATTTAGGACTAAAATAACCAACTTTTTGCCCCAAATATCTCCTTAGTAAATAAGTTATAAAAAAAGTAGTAAAGTTTAAAAAAAATCTAATGATTATCAAATAAGCCTTAAATATTGAGATTGGATGTACGTACTTTATAATATATATCTTCTTCCCACAATTGCGGAATACTTATTTCTAAAAAGATTTTTTTTTATTGAGAATTTTCATTTAAAAAGACTTCTTTAAACTAATCTTTATATTTATATACACACAGACAAAAATATTTTAATGTGTTTTTTTAAGATACAAAGAAAATCAATTTAAACTATGCTCACTTGTTGAGATATATATTTAATTAAATATAACTAGTTGAAATATATATCTTTGGCAAAATTTGTAATCTAAAAAAGAAAATCATATCTATAATTTAAAAAAATATAATATAAAATCTTAGTAAAATCCACATGAACCGTTGTCATTTGATAATCAATTTAAAGGTAACAGTACATAATCAAATTCAGTTTCAACTTACAGCAATCACTATTCAAAATACCAATTCATTCCCATTTGACAATTTAGTTCACAAATCTTCCTAAAACAACAAAATTTCATCTCTGTTATTCATTCTCATAGCTTCTTCTTCTAAAGAACAATTCTCAGTAGCGCTTTTTCATGGGCTGTTGTTATTATCCCAAACTTATCTCCGAAGAAAATTAACATTTTTCTAATTGCTCCATGTTAGTGATTGATGGAGTGGAGCAGTTGAGCCCTCAGAGAACTTCCCCACTAACAAACCCCATTTTTTCAAATCGCTTTGCTCGTCTTCATCGTCTTTATTCGCTGTCGCTCTGTTTTTGCCTCGATCTTTGGTGTGACACAGCTATAGTTTCTTGAGCTCCAACAAACCCTTTTTGCAAGTGAGAATCGATGGAGCGTCAAAGAAGCTTCGTCGTTAAACCCACTAGATTCTTGGTCTTCACTTTCATAATCTCATCGTTTATCATCTTCATCTCATTTATTTCCCTTTGGATCGTTAATAATTCCCCTGCTCGCCCTGAGAATTTTTTGTTCTTCAACAGAACTACCCCAGTTACAGTGAGCTTTTTCAGACCTGTGAATCTCCAAACGGTTAATAGTTTCGGGAGGAATTTCTCAAGAACTGACGCGATTACTACTCATTTGGTGGATGCCCATTTGAGGAAATCTGAAAATCTTTCAACCCATTTGAAGAAACCTGATAATGTTACTGGGTATGGTGGGATTCCGGTTCCCGACGAGCAGAGGAAGGAGGACGCCGCGGAAGAAGGGAGGAATGATGGCGGCGGTGATGGAAATACCACCGAGGTCCGGCCAAGCGGCGGCGAGAGTTTGGTTAAGAAAGTGGAAGTGCGATTGCCCATTAGCGAGAGGATTGAGAAGAAAGATGTGAAAATTTCATTGGAGAAATTAAAATCCCCAAACAAGATAGTGAGAACAGAATCTCATCAGTGCGATTTAACAAAAGGGAAGTGGGTTTATGATGAGAGTAACCCAATTTACTCGAATAGTTCGTGTCCTTTTATTGATGAAGGTTTTGATTGTGAGGGCAATGGAAGAATGGATTTAAACTACAAGAAATTGAAATGGCAACCCCAAGATTGTGGTGCTTACAGGTATGTTCATCTTCACTTTTTAATTGCTTAATTTTGGCAAAGAAATCCTTCAAAGAAAATGGTTTCTGGATTTATGAATGTGACCTTTTAATGAAAGGTTTAATGCAACAAAAATGCTGGAACTGATTAGAGGGAAGAGGCTGGTTTTTGTGGGAGATTCAATTAACAGAAACCAATGGGAATCTATGCTTTGTATGTTGTTTGTTGCCATTAAAGATCCAAGGAAGGTCTATGAAACTCATGGCCGAAGAATCACTAAGAAGAAAGGGAATTATAGCTTTAAGTTTGTGGTAATTCATTATAACTTGAAGAGTTCTTTCTTCGTTGTAGTTTTTCAGTTGTTGATGTCTGATGTTTCTCTTTGAAGGATTACAAATGTACTGTTGAGTTCTATGTGTCACATTTTCTTGTTCACGAGGACAAGGCAAGGTTGGGACGGAGACGAATACAGACACTGCGAATCGATACCATTGATCGAGGATCGTCGAGATGGCGGGGAGCTGATGTTTTGGTATTCAACTCTGCCCATTGGTGGTCCCATTACAAGACAAAATCAGGGTTGGTTTCTTTTTCCATCAATGTTCTATTAGAAGCAATGTCCTATTCATTTTGACTGGTTCCATGTTATTTGCATTCTTAGGCGATTCCTATACATTTACAGCTCTTTCAGCCATGTCAATGCTTACTTAGAGACAGCACACTATGAGCCCATTTCATTGATAAGAAAATAGGAAGAAAATGAGAAGCATTTCTTATTAGCTCTTCTAGACTTGGTGAAAGTCACACTCTCACTATTCTTATGGCACAAAATGTTGTGTGGTCTCTTTCAATGTCTTCTTTCCTATAATGACATCGATCATCGAACAAATTGCGATCCCAATTGTCTAAAACTCTATTATGATGGTGTGGTTTTATTATAGGATCAATTACTACCAAGAAAGAGACCAAGTTCTTCCTCGACTCGATGTAGATATCGCTTTTAGAAGAGCTCTGACAACTTGGGCAACATGGGTCGACAAGTACATCGATACAAAGAAAACCCGAGTTTTCTTTCGAAGTTCAGCACCATCCCATTTCAGGTATTTACACTTTCAGTAGCTCCAAAGACGATCTACTCAGTTGCTGAGTGTTACATGTGATGCATTTGAATAGGGGAGGGCAGTGGAATTCAGGTGGGCATTGCAGAGAAGCAACAGAGCCTCTAAATGAAACATCAAGCTTGCATCCTGAAAAGAATGTGATTGTAGAAGATGTCATAAGTCAGATGAAAACTCCAGTTACTTTGTTGAACATAACTGGTTTATCAGATTTCCGGATCGATGGCCATCCGTCTGTGTACGGGAAATCGTTTTTAAATAGGAAGTTGTCTTCAAGAGGAGGTGAAGATTGCAGCCATTGGTGCCTGCCTGGTGTTCCTGATACATGGAATGAGTTGTTGTATTTCCATCTGAAATATAAAGACATGGTGAAATGAATTATTTTTGACAATGTGTACAGAATCATTCTGTTTGTAGACGAACGAGCGTTCGAGCAGAGCGAGTGAAATCTCCATCGGTCTCATCAATTGGCAAAGGTGTTGACATATTCTTCATTCGTTGCTCATTGATTCATGGTTGAAGCTGAAGAATTATAGGCTTCAAGTAAAAAAGTGATTTGATACTTCAAATTCTTTTCTCCATTGTAAGTTTAAAAGAATGTGAATAAAGCCTTGTTCAAGAAACCATTCTTACAACTAAAGAGCCTAACGACCTTCAACTTCAATATTCTCGATTTTGAGGATCTTTGGAGCATAATCTTTCAGTTTTGAGTTGGAAGTGGACCATAATAATTACTTAAAAATATTATCTATTATCTATGATAAATAATTAATTATCAAGAGGTAGCAACAAAAAGAAAGTTAACAAAATATTCTCTATTTTTTTATACCAAAATTATAAAATAAAAAATATAATAAATTTCCGATCGTACTTTCTCGAATTGAAATCTCAATTTTCTTTCTTTTTCTTTACAAACATGTGAAATGGCTTGATTTGCCAACTAATGATGAATTCTACGCATATTCTATGCATTAAAGAGATGAAGGATTGAATCTCTAATCCTAAGAGATAAACTGTATGCCAATTTTTTCATAAAAAAAAAATTATGTTTCTAAAAATTTGTATACTTGTATCTTATAAATCTCAAATTTTCAAATTTGTATCCAACTAGTTTATAAACTTTCAAATTTTTAGTCTAAGAGATTCTAAACCTTTTTTATGTTATTCAAATTTCAAAGTTAACCAACTTAGCAAACACATCCAAAAGTTAGTCTCTATTGAAAACAAATTTACAAAATGCATTTAATAATTTATTAGACATTTTTAATGTTTAGATATGACTTCCATACGTGAATCCAAAAATGATCAACTAAATTTGTAATTTAATATATATTTTCCTTTGCCAATTAAGGAAAAAATGAACTAAATTCTATAAGAAAAATTCCTAATATCTAAGTAGTTGTGGCTAAAGTAAAAGATTTGATCAAACTTTGGAGATCAAAATATTTGATATTCATATTTCCAGTCATTTTTTAGGCATCATCAAAATAATATTAATTCAGCTGGATTAAATTATTAATTTTTATTAATTTAGTTTCACTGCACTAAAAGATTCATAAACTTTTAAAATTATTTAACAAAGTCCAAGTCTCTGATATTTAAACATGTTAAATATGTTATTAAACTTTCAATTTAGACAACAAATCTAATAAAACATGAAAAAAATTTAATCGTATCCAATAAGTTACACCTTTTAAAATTCAAAAATCTATTTGACACAAACTTAAAAGTAACAAATTTATAATTTAACTCAATATATATAATCCGATGACACACGCAAACTTCCCTCATAAACAAACGTCATAAAGAGTGTTGATGTGCAAATCAGATTTCCTGACTTGCATAAAATGATTCTGAATTTGGTACACAATTACATAATGTTATACATTATTTCCCACTATTTATTAGGGCTTTGTATCATTACCCCTCAAATAATACTATGCATATTAACATGTATGATTATTTCTATAACAACTTAAAAGCAACCCCATTATTTGACACACTGTTTGTTCTCCTAATAAGCAAGCAAGGATATGGTTTATGCATCCAAACCTTTTCAATGGAAAATCAATGAGATTGGTGTTTCTTGGCTCTCCCTTGGGAAATTGACGCATCATCTCTCTTGGAACCCTCGGGTCTTCGAGCCCATGCAGGCGCTTGATCGGGTCCATAGCGGTAATCGTAGAAAAGCTCCTCACTAGCTTCAATATGCTCCTTGGCAAAAATGCCTACCCTATGATCTCCTGCCACCAATATTACCTGTACAAGCCAACAAAAGACCAACTCTTTCCTTCCTTTCTTTTTTGGATAAAACCATAACATGAAGAGATCTCTATGAATTTCAGATTTGATGGGGGCGTTCCTGAAATTAGCTTACCTTTGCATAGCAGTTGGGGTTCGATGAATGATTTGCAAACTTTAGCTTATCTCCTTTACGATAGGCATCAAGAACATACTGTGGAAATAGAAAGCTGCTGATATTTAAAACATGTTGTAATAGAGTTTAAAGGGCAGCGATCAGAAAAAGCTTCAATCACTAATTGATCCAAAAGTTTAAGCTAATGGGTGAACGTGAATTTAATATTATACTATTTAACACTCTTCCTCACTTGTAGGCTTCAAATATGTAAGACCCAACATGTGGAAATCAATATTAATTGGAGAGAAAATAACATTGTACCAAAAACATAATCTGATGAATGAAGAAAACTTTAATATTACATTATCTACCAGAGTTTGTGGTCTATCCAGGGTTCCCAAAGTAACCTTATTAAGATATAGAAGGTATAAAATATGCATATATAATAACTGTGAGAGAAGCCGATTTACCTGATCATTCAAGTCAAAAAGGAAAGAAGAGTTTGCACGATCGTAAATTTTTCCTCGCTTATCTGCTTCCCGGTGTGAGATTAATTCTCCGGTATATTCTCCCAGATAATCATTCTTGTTGACAGAGTTCTGAAAGCACGTTTTCCCCTGGTTCAGAATATTATTTAAACACAAGAATGGAAAACAAAAACTAGTGTCCAACCTTCAAAAACGCTCCCCATCCAGCAACATCAGACTTACCCAGGAGAATCTGGAAATTTAGAAAATAATATATATTAAATGTCATAATCATAGTTCTTAAATAACTTCCGAGAGATTGCAGTCATGAAGTCTTTGTATTTCTCACTCTCTGCTGTTGCCTTAGGAGGAGTCTCATGTTACCACACTGGCCATCTCCCTGTCTAGGTGGCTCTCCCAATGATCCGTCACCACAACTAGTACATTCAACATATAAGCAGGCATCGTTAGGGAGCAGAAAAGTTTATATATATAAGAGCGCTAAAAATCCTATCATATAACAAGTTCCAACGACCAATTTTGGACTGCAAATTAACAATGCGTGAGTTTATGAATACTCATGCTTCCTAAAGAGTAAAGTAAGACAGGTTGATCATAGTGGATTTAAAAAATGTATGAACTTCCCATGGCATCAATGTTCTAAGTAATCTGTGCACCATTCCGTCCCTGGGAAATTATCCAAGGAAATCTCTACAAATAATAAATAATACATCTAAAGGTGCAGGTGCAATCTTTTGTGTGAAGATTGTGGCTCCAAAATAAATCCGAGTAAACCAAGATGGACCAAAAATGTTCTAATCTTCAGTGAAGTTGCTAACAAACTTCTGCATAAGCATTCACCAATATATATGAATATCCATCAGAAGTACAAGTGTTTGACGCTCAATACCTGACCCAGCAATTTCGGCATACATCAGGGTCACATTCACGTCCAGCAGCAAAGCATGGGCACTGCCTGCTTCTGCATTGACTCTTGGCACAGTGACATCCCCTGAACCTATTTTTGCAACTTTTTGAGCACCTGATATGAAATTTAAATGCAGGTTTAGCTGATGAGGTCTTTCCAGAAAGAAAAGTCTCGTAACTTTCAGGAAACAAAGAAACCTTTTAACTAGAAATAAACGATTGAAATATTGTTGAACCAACCAAGAATTAGAAAAATCATACCCACAATATTTTTCACAGCAGGTCCCATTGTGAAGACAAGGGCATTGCTTTCCACAAGAAGACAAGCATCCACATGGTGTATATTGCTTACAAGATTGATTTTTTCCATCAACAATCCTTTTCCAAAAAGACGGATGACCAGCAGATTTCCAAGAATATTTGAGCTTCCGTGCTTTTCCTCTTTTACGAAGTAGCCGTGATCTAATTCGCATATCCTGTTCCTAACACAAGGGAGACGAGGTGACTGGAAACATTAGGATTAAATTTTGTCTTCATAGTGCAATTATAAATTATTGCAGAAATAAAAAATTATTTCATTCATATGTAGTTTACCGTATAGTCAATATCAGCTTTTCCATTGTCATCTGCATTTGAACTTGGCATGCTGCTTGATCTGTTCGATGTTGAAGCTCCACCATTGTGCATGTAATTGAACACCTCCATGCAAGTCTTCAATCCAGAGAGTAAGTTTCTTGATATAAGGCAACTACAACAAAAAATTTAAATATAGAAATGAAAAAGGTCTTAAGGAAAATAGTCAGATTAATCTACAACTAATCGACAAAATAGAATTGAGTTCCATTTAGAGAAACAAATATGAATACGACTCTATTATGCATGACAATCCCAAAATTTCAGGTATTTTTTCATGTGAAATTCACAAAGAATAGATAATAGCTGACTAATTAGTTGACCATACCCATACAGACAAATTAACTTATAAAATATATAGCACATTAAGTAATCCAAAGTTTATGAAGGAAGATTCGCATCTCAAAGATCTTCATAGCCTTAAAACCAACATCAAATTTTACTGCATAGCTGCATCCCCTTTCCTTTACAAAAGAATTATGCTTTTTCTAATTCGAGGGAACTCCATCCTCACATTTTGATTCACACTGCTTGATCTTCTTTCCACTCTTTCCACTCTTTCCTCCTCTATGTTTACTACACAGAATCTGAATAATATGGTAGATAATAGTAGAATTCATCTTTCAGCAAATACATTTCTTTTTATAGGAAACTTATGAACATAAACATCTTTCAGCAAATACAATAACGGGAGATCAATGCTCGAAAAAGTATCAGATGCAGTAAGTGACTATTTCCAGGATCAAATGACACCTCTACTAACAACTGAAATGGTAACTTCTCAAAACTAAAACAACACAAAATTATAATACTATCTTAACTACTGACTTTATATGCAGAAATTGTAAGGACCTACTTGTTTATTTCTGTTACTGAAGGTATTTACTACCATCTAGTATACATAAGCATCTTTACTAAGTATAAGGACCCACCTGTTTCTTCCAAATATCTCTATTCCCTTCATGTACAATTCCTTTTCCATGAGCTTCCACTCGGAACTTCCACTCATTCCTTCAACAGGTTCTCTGACAGTTTCAGCTGACTGCTTCGAGGTTGATAAACCTCTGACTTCTACAGTGTCAGATCTGCCAGTATCCTGCAAATTATTGCATGAAGTAATATCGGAGGGAGAAGTTTTCTCCTTAGCCTGTTCACTGGCTTCACCCAAAGTTATTGCATTTCTTTGAAGTTCATCTTTTTGAAGTCCATGAATATCCTCATGACTACAATTGATGCTGGTAATTCTAGAGATGGTTTCAGTAGAGGCATTCGCAACATCCATGGCTGACAACATCTTTTGTTTCTTGCAATCTTGAAATTTATCGGAAATTAACTCAGGGTCATTTGATACTGAATCCTTAATTTGGTTCTCCACGGCCTTCTGCTTTGCCCCAGTTTCAGGATGGGTTGTAGTCCCTATAGATGTATCTGAATTCATGCCTACGGTCACCTCAGACACAGAAATGCCTTTAGATGTACTGGACGACAGTTTTCCAGTAACAGATCTTTCATCTTGTATGATGTCAGCATCCACATGAGCACTTGACTCTTCAGGTTTGGATGATCTTGGCCTCTTGCTTCTTCGTTCTGGATTTTTGCTCTGTGTTTGCTGCAAGTAATGAATATATGAATGTAAAAAGTGAGGGTTTGGCAAGTATTTTACAGCAAAGAAACAGACTTGGACATCAAACCTGAAAGCAACTTTGCAAGAACACAGCGTTATTACAGGAATTAGCAAGTTGTAGATAAATATAAGCAAGAGATCCAGCAAAATAACAGTATAGAAGTAGATGCTAAATAACAGTATAGAAGACAAGTGCTCAGGAAATTCAGCATGCCATCAACTAGTGGTCTTATCATGTATCTTACACTAATTAAGCATATCTGACTCCAACATGATGCAGAACACTCCTTCCTTCGTTGAACTATTAGAGATAGTTTCTGAAACAACTGAGTTGTTTGAAGGGTATGAGTTGGACAGAAAAGTTACGAGCACAAAAGTGGTTCATGGTATAGGACATTTAGATAAAAGACGAAATTTTACCTCAAGGAAACATCTGTTACTGCAAGGTTTTCTTTCTTCCTCATGATCAGGCCAATAGAGCTGCTTCTCATTCTGTCAGACATGATTCCCAGTGAACTCGTGGAAAGAGAAACAATTACATAAGCTACAACAGCCAAGAAGAAATGTACAATGAAATTGCTTACCGGATAGATTAACGACTGAGAACATCCATGTAGATGGCAATCAAACAGCTGTCAGTGCGATGCAATACAACAGATGAGCAAGAGCATTATCAGAAACCTTTGAATGTAGCAAATGGCTACATAATATTAGTTATTATTGATTGAACAAAACTTTTTAGTTCCTAAAGTATGACTCACTTTCAGTTTATTCTTGTCTTCTAACCCTTTGATTTTGTCTCCAAGTTTTTAGTTGATATTAAATTGGTATTTAATTTTTACTATCAGGAGAATTAAGATAACTAACACTGGTTTTCTTTACAGGAAAATTCTAGATGATATGGATTTAAAATTTTCAAGGATCAAAATAGAGCGTAAAAAACACAAGGGACCAACATGAAAAATAAGGGGCAAAAACTACTATAACCAGTATTGCTTAAACAAATGATGTCTGAACCAAGAGATTAAAAAATCCCTTACCATACAGCGACGACAAAAGAGATTGTCAAAAGAATCTAATGTTGAACTGAGGCTCTTGTATAAAGATATTCCTTTGTCAGACTTAAATTCTTCCAAAACTTTAGAACTCAAATCTGTTTCGTTATTTCTTTCCTTAAGTACATTATACCGCTCCTGAAAATCACAGAAAAGGTTTGATTCAAGCAATAGAAAGGATGAAGGCTCCAATTAAGTTCTTTGACAGCTAAATAACCTCGTGCATGCATAAATACACGCGCGCACACACACATATATCATGCAAATATATATAATACATATGTATGCATGTATATTCAGCACTTCAATAGACAGTGTGTTTCACCATTTTTATCCAGATTACCTGGATTTCTGATGTGGTACAGCCAATAGAATGACTTAAAATTTGAAGTACATTCTCGCCTACTCCATGTTCCTGAATAATGATCCTGGAAATACAAAAAAGGAAAAAGAATTTGAGCTTAATGCTCTATGCGGGTTCTAATTTAAAATATATATATATAAGCAGGCATAGCCACATCAATTCATTTTCCCACATATTTGGGTCATGCATTGCCTCCTCAGCATAGAAAACAGCAAACAGGTCAAGTACTCAAGTTCATCTGATCTCCTAAATAGAAATGTACCAACAATCTAGGAATACAATAAACAAACAGGAAGAAATGTATGAATAGTTGCAGATATGGGATCCTGAAATGACGACCAGCACAGGGGGAAAAAACCAGCTAAAAATCACCTCTGAATAATTAAGCAATTGTATGAAGAACCAGGAAATACAGTTCATATCAACTCATACATTGCAAGGAATATATAATTCAGCTCACCATAACACACGGTCTTCACCTTCAGAAAACTCATGTTTTTCATCCTCTGGTTCTGCAAGTTCTTCCTCACTGTCACTACAAATCAAGGCTTCACTGCCATGCTGATCATAATAAATGCGTCTTCTACCAACTACTGACTGGTCTTCAGCCATTCTCTGATTCCTGTGCTGCGAGAGACAAATTTGAGATAGATATGATAGATATACAACAACAAAGTACTTATTCTTAGTAGCTGCAGGCATAAATCTGTGTTATTCAACAAAAATAAAAAATATATATATATATAATTTCTTATTCAGAAACAAAGACAACTACATGAATATCCATCACCAGACAGCTACAGCCCATTTTAAAGGGAAAAATGACCAAAGTATCTCAAACAATAGTATACCTGTCCAAAAATATCCACGTTGTGTAAGGAGGCAACTTCTCAATGTATGGAAGTTTAATACTGATGGAGAATACAACATCCTGATTGCTAATGTAGTCCTTATCTCCAACACCATAAGCAATCCCGGATAACTTACACAGAGGAAGCTCCATCCTCGAGAGAAGCATTTTCCCCCTCCTATTTTCTTCTACAAATGATAGGGCATCTCTAGAAGTTCTAGATATCGCCTGAGCAACGTTACTTGCAAGCCTCTGTGCATTGTTCTCAAGCTTTTCCTGCACAACCATAATACGATTTTGTTTTTTGTTTCACTCTTTTTCTTGGATGTCGAAGGTTTGCAGTAGTAGTAAAATATCAAATAGAATTCCCTGCAACATACCTTTACTGAAACAAATCTCTCCGCTTGAATTTGCGTTTTGAGCATATTTACCCGGTCTGTTAAAGACCCAATAACAGTAGATTGGTCTCCCAGTGCAATCTGTAATCAGGTGGGGGAATATACATAGACATACGATCATATATTCAGGAACAAAATGAAACAATTAAACTCTCAAATCAAAAAGCTTAGATCATCATCACTTTACGATTGTGCAACATAGAAATTAAGAAGAAGATAACATCCACCAGCAAAAAAAAAAAAAAAAAAGAAAAAAAAAAGAAAAGAAAAGAAAAAGAAAACATCCGCCGTGTTATCTGTAGAACCTCTAATTCCGAAATTTCAAACCATGGAGGCCAAGCAATTTCATATGGATGTCAAATAAAAGGATGATCGATTGCTAGCTTAAACGACCATCAACTTAGAAGAAGGAAAAAGTGCAACGATGGAGAAGTAGAGGGGAAGGGGAAAGACTGACAGTGAGTTCGGCGTCGGAGTCGATTGGGTTGGACACCATGGTTGGCGCATTGAGTGTGGTCTGCAACTCGGAAGAAGGAAGAAGGGAGGTTAAGGAAGTTTAGGTAATTCTAAAACCGACACGTAAGGAAGAAAGTGACGTGGCTCCACTTAGAAATGGGAATCCAGGACGATTGGGAGCACTGAAATTGGAGAAATATTTTACCCCAACCTCCCATAAAGTCCATAAACTATTTGCGGTAATTGTGCTACATGCCCCTCAAATATTATATTTGTCAAAATGACCCAAATCTAAGCAAACTTATGTACCCTTTTTTGTTTGGGTAATGATGCTTGGTTTTGTCGAACCAATGTGGAACAAAGTGTGAACGATAGAATTGGAATAAAGAGGAAGAAAAAGGAAGAAATGAGACTTTTTAGGTCCAAATACAATTTTACATTCAACTTTTTAACAAAAGTAACCTTTTTGGCTTTGTTTGGTAACGGTTTTGGTCTCGTTTGATAACAGTTTCATTTTTTTTATTTTTTTTAGAAACTTAGCCTATTTTCTATTGAATTCTTACTATTATTTACATATTTCTTAAGTACAAAAGTTGAGTTTTTAGCCATACTCTAAATTTTTAAAACTATATATTTTTTTTTTTGTTTTTAAAATTTGACTTGGTTTTTGAAAATATTGATAAAAACGTAGGTAATAAAACAAGAAATTTAGGGATGAAATGAGTGTTTATAGGCTTAATTCTCAAAAACTAAAAACAGAAAACCAAAAGGTTACCAAAACAAGGCCTTCGTTTCTAGTTTTCTGTTTTTGAAATTTATCATATTTTTCTATTTTTTAATTATAGTTTTCATCTTTGTTAAGAAAATACTTGAATTCCTAGTCAATTTCTAGAAACAAAAACAAGTATTTGAAAATTACTTATTGAAACATTAGTAGAGAGTGGTTTCTTTTTTAGTACAACAATTTAGGGTTGAGGGATTTAAATTACATACCTCGTGATTACTAGCACACTTCGATGCCAATTGAGTTATGCTCGCTTTGGTTAGTAGAGAGTGGTTAATAAAACATAGAAATTTATGAGTGAAAATAGTGTTTGTAACTTAATCTTAAAAAAAACAAAAGAAATTAAAAACCAAATAGTTATGAACGGGTCTTACTATATTGTTGTGGGTAATTCAACATCAAGCAAGGATGGAAACAACTAAATCAAAACGACAACAAGATTCGGGTTGATTGAAAGTGACATCCTAAGACCAAAATATGCCTAGAGAAGGGGGATGGTCTGGGCTTAGGTCTAAGCCATCGTGTTCGGTCTCGACCAAGGCCAAACTTGACAAAATACCTAATGGGGCATGCCTCATGCATGCCTCGACCCTAGGAATCGTCATAGGCCCAAAATAGGACTAAAGATCGACCTTGACCAACCCTAGCAAAAGGCCAAACGGGATGTGCCCTTCACACACATTCAACCTAGTGAGTTAAAGGATAACCCTACAGCAATTGTAAAACTCTATTGGCAAGGACCTAGGTCAACTACACCTATAAATACATCATGATATCTCCAAGGAGATAAAAGTCCATTCTAATACTCATACTCTCTACTTACTACACATATATACTTTATGACTTAAGCATTAGAACCTATGTGACAAACACCACATTGGTGCAGATCTTTTCTTCTTGTAGGTGACACCACACAAATGCAAACAAGCGGAAATGTCGAACTAATAAAATCCCAAATAATGGGTGTTGTCCTCAAGGATTCATGTTAAAATTCTTGCTTAGCTATTGCTATTGACCTACCAATTTTATCTAGCCAAATGACAAATTGATTCAATATTGAAATCGAAATAAACAATAAAAAAATTCTAACAATTCAATTGGATATTGATTCCAGGGTGTTGCTTCATTATAAATTTCCAAACAGTCATTAACATACATATCAGTGATTTAGATTGAATGAGTTTAGAATTCTGAATCTCTTCCAAATGATTATATTAGTGCAACATTACAAACCTTCAATTGCAGCCCTTTCTTGTTTTCCAATCATTTACATGCATTGTTAAATAACAATCTAATCTATCATGTCTAACTAGAATTTCTCTCTCACAAGTAGAAAATTCAGCTTAAGAACATTTGATTAAAGGCTAGTTAAATAAAAGAAATTACGCATAGAGATTAGAATTCATTCATATTAATAAATGACCCACCTGTTAAAAACCTATTCAATTGCAATTCATAATTTAACAAAAACCCCTAGAATTTAAATATTTATCTATACATGATCATAAAATTAATAATTCCAATACAAAAACTAATCATGACAGCATAAAAGGGATGAAGAGATAAATAAAACAAGTAATTCAATCTTCCTTCACCGTCATCGTGTCACGATCTTGAGCTCTAAATCCTTATCGTTGAGTTCTGGATAGATCTTCAGCAGCAATTCTCTTTTTCAGATAACTCCCCTCTACTTTAGGTTAGAATGCTCTGAATCATTGATGCCTTACAAGTACTTCTCTGGTCGCAGCACCGCAACGCTCTAAGATAGTACCACGACGCTACCTCAATGTCTTGCTCTCAGATTTCAACGTTGAACCCAATGCCTTTAGAGTGTAGTTGCTTGACCTCTCCTTGATTTCTGGCTTCATTTTTCCCTCTTAATTGCATGGTTGGCCGTAAAGTCTCCCATATTTAGACTTTTACACCATCTTTTGTCCACTTAAACTCAAATTACTCCTATAACTTGGTTTTCTAAAACTTACTAAATAAACCACATTAAATAAAACCAACTAGTAATAATGACTCTAAATTTAAAGGCAACTAAAGCACTTTTCAAGTGCTTCCCTAAATTAAAAATTTATCATCGTTTTCACGTGAAGGACATGTGTGCATTCTTCTGCCCAAATTTTGTGTTTATATACTTTATGACTTACGCATAAAAACCTGTGTATCACACCAGTGTGTAGATCTTTCTTTCTTACTAGTCACATCATTTCCTAAATTACAAATTCATTGTCGTTGTCACGTGAAGGACATGTGTTTATTCCCTTGCCTAAATTTTGGCATCAATTGTGTTTTTTTTTTTTTAATTTGTAATGATTTAATATATGTACTTTCAATTTTGTAATAATTTAGTTCTTAAAATTTATGGATCAAGAAGAGAAATTGCTATATTTAAATAATAGTATTTGAAAAGTAACTAAAACATTTTCTTGTAAAAAGGACTAAATGTATATTTTAGTAGAATTTAATAGTTTTACAGTACGAAAAATATCGATTAAGATTTTGCAATTTTTTCAATAGGAGAATTTTTAACTTTCCTCTTTTGCCTCTAAATCTTTTGACCATGCCTTGTATGTTTCATGCCCATTCTCCCTTTTTTCTCTTCATTATAATTTTACATTCTCTTCTTTCTTTAGATTTTTCAACCATTCTTATTTTATCCTCATATTCTATAGTACGTTTTTACCTACTATATATTTTCTTGTTTTTTTTTTTTATGGAGCCCTTTATTTTTATTTTTTTTATTAATAAAGAATTATTAAATTGAAAATTGAAATCCTATCAACACATCCTAAATTAAAGATTTGTTTGTTTTTCTTTCGTCCATCTTCATTTTATTAGGGCGAAGTCTTCCACAAAGAACGAAAATTGAATATCTTTGTAGTTCATAAGAGAAACATTGAAATGCGACCAATAACTTATTTAATAATATTTTATGAACATCCACTTTTTTCCAACAAAAATAAAATTCTATAAATAATTATATTTGTTTTACTTTTAGATTTTAAAAAGATACAATTGTTTACTAATAACTTATTTAAAAGCACATATAAATATAACATGTAGTACATATATATACTATCCATGTATATGCTTATGTATACATCCATATATCTCTATAGATATACATATATATATATATATCAAGTGTCTATTATCAATGAAGTTTTAGATAATCTATTTTTACTCAAAACCATTTTAAAATGCTAGGCAGGGACAAGTATGATGTTTATGACATAATTTTTATGGTAAACTTTATATTTTGATTGAGAATTTATTTTAAGTTCAATTAGTAAATAATTGTCATCAAATAAAGTAAAAAAGAAAGTACCTAAAACTATATATTTATTGTTTATTGTACAATATATTTATAAAATTTATATCATGTAATTCTGGATTTTTAAATTTTTTTATTGAAACTTAGAAATGAAATAATTTTGAATAATTGATTTGATCATGATTATACTTTTTAAACACAAATATTAAAATTGTCAAATATTAAAATTAAATATATCTATTTCTTCTTCATTCAAATCATAATATAAATAACAAATTCGTAGTGGTAAATTTTGAGACATAATTTTTAATATAAAAATAAGATTATTTAATGAAAGATTTGTAATTGAGTTTAAATTTTAAATATTTGACATGAGTAAAAGTAAAGAAAAAGAAAAATATTTTAAAGTAGATGAGATGAATAAAATTAAAATACATGTGATATAATATTAATAAAAATTGAAAAATAAAATAGATTAACCAAAATAATCTTATTATATCCTTAGGATAATTGTTTGGGGCATTTCTTGAAATAGGGTGATTTCTAGAGACTGGGGAAAGAAGATATTGTAAAAAAGTGTTCACGGGTTTACAATGAAATTTACTAATCTTGAAAAAAAAATATAAAATTTTACTATGTTTACTAGAAAGGTCTAAAATTGAAAGAAAAAAAAGGAACAACCTAAAAAATAAATAAGAAAATGAGAGGGGCATTCTTCTACAAAACAAAAAAGGCATGAAAACAGTTGTTTTTAATTATAAGTGAGTATGATTGTACCTGATTTTTTCCCTCTTCTTTCTTTATTACCCAAAGATGCCCATTTCATTTTTTTCTTCTTAAGAGAAGACGTGAAACCCGAACCCTACGTTCCCTACTTAAATATGTTTATTATTGAGATTAGTAAAAATGAGAGATTTAATATTTAAGATATTGTGCAATTGTAGGAAAATAGGTAAAGGATAAGGAAATGAAGAAGGAAAATGTTTAAGTAGGAAACTTGACTCTTGGGTGTTTATAAGTTAGCCTAATAAGAAGAAATTTTGGCTAAGTGTTGGCTGTGAAAAGAGTGGCCAAGCATCGAGTAAGCATTAGGTACGCATCGAGTAAAAACCATGCATGATCGAGGAAAGGATTGTGCATCAAGTATGCATGATCGAAGAAAGGATCGGGCATCGAGTATGCGTGAGCAAGGAAAAGATTGGGCATCGAGTTTGCCATAGAGTATCATCGAGTAAAGGCCAGATTGTGCATCGAGTAAAGGCTATGCGTGATCGAGTAAAGGCCACCGTGCATCAAGAGAAACCCATTGTGCATCGAGTAAGGGTCTTCGTGCATCGAGTAAAGACCATCGTGCATTGAGTAAAGACCATTGTGCATTGAGTAAGGGCCATGCACGAGCGAAGAAGCGCTCGATTGCGCTCAAGGATGGGTGCAAGACGTTGAATGTAGAGCAATGAGCATGCGATTGATGAGTTATGCGATAAGGCTTGAGCTGTGCGATGAAACTAGGAAGCTGTGCGACGAGACTAGGTTGATGCATGCAGCAAGAGGCCTTAGGCAAAAAGCTTGTGCAAGCATTGACACACATAAGGTAAGCATTGAATTATGCATGCATTGAAGAAATATCCGTTAACCATGAGGCTAGGCGTTGAAAGAAGAAGGTGGCCATTGGACTATGCGTTAGTCTTGAGTTGTTAGTTGGACGCAAGGTGTTGGTCAAGACTATCAAGGTTGTGTGAGGTGGCAAAGCTGTTAGGCGTTGATGAGCCTTGCTATGCATTGATGTAAGGGTTGAAGGGTGAAGGGCATGCGTTGAGAAGCTTGTCAAAGAGCCAAGGTTATTTTGAGGTTAGTTAATCGCATTAGGAGGGCAAGACAGGGCCTATGTAATGAAGCCATGCGATCAAGTGGGCATGCGACCATTTGGTAGGGCTATGCATTGACAAGAGGAACCTTGGAGATTGAGCATTTTGGGATGTTAAGGAACAAAAATATAGCAAGATAAGCTAGGTGGCTCAACCAAGTGAAATCTTAGCCAAACCAAATAAGAGGTGGACGCATACATGTATAGAACAGATAGAGAAGACACCTCAAAGTAGGAGGTGGAGGGAAGTAGGTGGTGGCAAAGTAAAGAGAAGATACTCCAAAAGTTTAGAAGAAGGAGATGTCATACATTGAGAGCCTTAAGGGATGATGATGATGGCTTCTTAAAGGCCTATAAATAGCACCCTAAGACTTCACTTCGACCCATAACACAAATTTCCTTCAATAAGACATTAGGAAAAGTGATCGAGGGCAAGTTTGGAGAAAGCCTTGCATTGATCATGAAGAACATGCGTCGATAGCTAGACCATATGTTGATCAAGAAGGCAGAAGGTGCAGGTGTTGTCCGGCATTGAGGGCAGACTGTAACCCAAGTTCAAATGAGAAGTTCTCCCAAATTACTCGTGAAAATCAGGTAATTCTTAAGCTAAAATCTCAAAAGTTGAGTGTAGTTTATGTATAAAGGCTGATGTGAAGAAATTTTAAGTTAAGGGCTGTCAAAATTGAAGGAAACCAAGAGGTGTTCACATAATCGAGGACAGCTGGTTAAGGTGGAGGATTTTGAGATTCTGAGCTCTTGAGTTGGAATTTGAAGCTCGAGGTAAGTAAGGTAAGAAATTTCTAAACATATTTGTAGAAGAAAGTGTCTCAAAATAAGGTTTGGAATAATGAGTATTCTAAGCTTCAAAATGAATCTAGAAATTAGGATTCAGAGGAAACTAGAGAACTTGAAAAGAGAGAAAGGTTCCAACAAAACAAAGTGGGTGGTTTATATTTTTGAATGTTTGGATGTATTATATATTGGTACCAGTTTGATAAATTTGGCATGATCTGAAAATATGTTTTCTTGTATTATAATTATTGTTCTTTTGTTTGGATGACTGTTTTCTCTGTGAGTCTTAGTTTGGATGTTTGCTCCTATTGGTTTGATTGGAAACTTGAAATTATACCTAGGATATTATTAGCATACTTCATGGACGTTTGACTGGAATTGTTAATATATTAGGCTGGGGTTATCCACAAGCCCGAGTATGTCTAGTAGGAATTGTCGACATGTGCACATTCGACGGGTTGTTTGGGATATTGGAAATTGTTTCCTCAAATCTATTTATGGTGATTTTCTATGTAATTGGAGGATTATGTGATCATGCCAACTTCATCTCATTTATTAGATTGAATGTATATATTCGATGGTCATATATGATGTGATATTACTTTCCCAAAAATGTTTTGAAAGCAAATAATATTTTAGTTCGAACTTACCACTCACTGAGCACTCTCACTCACATTTTCTAAATCCCCCCTCCTCCCAGGTATCAGAAAGAGGGCGATGATTTTGATTAGAACCAGTCGATGAAGTGATTGCAGAAATCATCCCGTCTCAACAGCTATATTAGGAGGGTTCAAACACATGGTAGTAGTGTAACCTTATAATTGATAAACGATAATGTATTGTATAAAACACTTCTAACTGAAATAACTCAATTATGATTTGTAATAGGAAAAGGAAAAAAAATCCTAGACAGTAGAAGTTCCTAATGTTTGTAGTTCTCACACCCTTTTTCGGGTTAGAGTGGTGAGCTTGGGAGGGGTGTGACAGCAGACATGTAAAAAAAAATGTAAAATAGCCCACAAAAATAAGAAAAAAAGGTATAAACAATTAAAATTGAGGATATAGTAGATATTTATTTAAAAATGAATGACAAAATAGGAAGATAAAGATTCCCTTCTCTCATAATCCCTGATCGACTATGTGTATGGGTGGATTATGGAACCAGGGATAGAATGGTCAACACACAACAAATGAAGAGGAGAAGAATAAGAACAAAAGAAAGATGGGCCTTGGTCGAGGTCGAGCCCATCGAGAATGCCCCCAGGTTGTCTGGCCTAGCATAAGCTTGGCCAAAAAGGGATGATACCCTAAAAGTGGCAGGTATGAATGTTATATTGATTGGCCTCGGCCCAAAGGGAATTCCTGAATAAGCATCTTAGTCATAAACCCTAATCGGATAAGGGATTGGAGGAGGGGCAAAACTTATAAATAAGACATAGAAGAATGTAAACGACAAGTAAGTTCTAAAACCAATATCAAATTCTTTCTTCTCCTTCCAACCTTCTGACTTAAGCATCGGAGTGGTTGTGGCTTACACCACACCAGAGTCCAAGTTTCTCTTTGCCTGTAGGCGAGCGCTTTATCCCTAAAGTAACAAATTTACCATTGTTGCCTAGTGGAGATTAGGTACGCTCGCTTAGTCAAAATTCAACATCAACAGTTGGTGTCGTCTATGGGGAAGAATACTCGAAAGCAAGCCTAGAAAATCTTTTTAAAATCAGTTAGAGGTTCGCGAACATAAATTTTGGCGAAGATGAGTCAGACTAAGAAGGCCACTACCGACAAGTCCAGAAGGAAAAGACCCCTCAACCCCGGCCAGAAGACTAGCCTACGAAGGACAAATTGTTGGATTTAGTGTCTTAAATCTTGTGGATATTGTAGTTTATAAAATGTAAATATAAATTATTTATTTAATAAAATAAGATGTATTTTATTTGACATTTGAATTGCATTAACTTAATCCAATAAACTAAAATCCAATGATGTTTAATGTAACTTGAATAGTATGTGGTAGACATACAAGTGGATCATGTTCAAGTAATAATCTAAAAGGTCTATAGTACATTGTTCAGATTGGGTGCCTTATCCTGATAACACTGTGGATACGACCCGCTTTGTAATTGTTACATGAGTTGTAAGTGTTACAGGCGATATGATCCATATTGTTCATGTGAAAACATATGAGTGGGGGTATCTTGTATAAAGAGTTTATATAAGACTGGACCACAAAATGATCACTTTCTTTGAATTGTACTGTTGCTCGTAGAAACTAACATTTCACTAGGATAACCATAGATGACTTGACCTTAATCCTGAGTGAGTTGTGAACTCCTATCTACGAGGATAATCCTTTGATCTGTATGGGTAAGAGTGGACAGTTTTGCTGATTCAATATGGCTACCATTTTGGAGATTTGTTCGAGTAGGGAATTGGGAACACAACTATACAAGATGAAATTCTCTCCTTCTCGTAGTTAAGAAAAATAGATAAAGTGCTATTTTAATAGCTGATTCTGGGTCTTAAATAATGAGGTCTCACTCTTTCATTGGCCTGAAAGGGGTCAGTTTATAGTTAACTATAGATTAGTTGTTCATTAAAGGAATTAGTGACATTTAAGAAGTTAGATGTAACTACAGGGGTAAAATGGTAATTTGTTCCAGCTTTAGTTATGAGCAATTTATGAAAGGTCAACTTATTATTGATCGATTGTATCCGTGGACACAAAAATATATCTACAGTACGAAGAGCGTAGCTGTCAATCTTTAATAGAGTGACCGACAGTTAATGAATATTGATTAATCTAATTAAAAAGTTTAATTGATTAATTTCGTTCCATTGAAGCTTCTAATCTGTAGGTCCATAAGGTCATCTTGTTAACTCACTAAGGATAAAAATAAGAAATAATTGTTTTTGGAATCATTTGAATTGTTCAAATTATTTATGGGAATTTAAGTAATTATTTATATTAATATCATTAATATTGATACATTATATTATATTGTTAATTATAAATAAGATTTATAACTAAAACTATATAATATGTGAGGGAGAAATATTTGAAGAGATTCAAATATTATTTATATAGATAAAATTTGTATAAAAAATATAGGTTAAAATTTAATGTGAATATGATTCATAAAACTATAGGTTATGCAAAAGAGTTGCATTATAATATGATTATAATGCATATTATATGGTTTGTTAATTAAATAACCAACCATATAATTGAAAGGTTTGAAATACCTCGAAGCGGAAGCAAACGAATGCGTAGTGTCTCGTTTTTGTTTTATAGAACATGAAATTACAGAGTAACAAAAACATGACAAACATTTTACACTAAGCATGCTTTTCTACTGTGAATTTCAGAGAGGAATTAGGTAATTCGAAACTCACCCTTGAAGAACCTTCTTCTTTGTTATTCCTCTTCATAACAAGAATAATCACGAGTAATGCTTTCCTCGTTATTCTCAATGATGAGCGATCAATAGAAAGGTGTGGGCTTCTATTGACTAATTTTGGTGAGGGAAGAATTTTCTTTTTGCTTGAAAGATTAGCACACAAAGATCCAAGGAAGAAGATGAAGATTATCAAACAGTTGTTCTTTCTCTATGTAGTTTACGTATATGAGAGAGTTGAGGGGATAGAGGGAGTTATCAAATAACTCTCTCCCCTTTTTTAATTTAAAATAAATTCAAAATTCAAAATTTTGAATTTTAATATATATATATATATATAATAACTAATTTAATATATAATAAATTATTCAACTATATATTATATTACCGTTTTACCCTTGTAGTTACATCTAACTTCTTAAGTACCACTGATCCCTTTAATGAACAATTAGTCATAGTCCAACTATAATTAAACCCCTTTCGAGCCAGGAGAGGGTGTGACACCACATTGTTCAAGACTTGAAACCAGTCTTTAAGGTGACAATTTATCTACTAACCTTAACAATAGTGAAGGAGTGGATTTCTTCTTATGTAGCTATGTTCCCAACTCCTAAATTAGATGAATCCCCAAAATGGTAGATATATTGAATCGGCAAAACTGGCCACTCTCACCCATGCAGATCATAGAACCGCCCTTATAGGCAGGAGTTCACAACTCACTTAGGATTAAAGTCAAGTCACTTATGGTCATCTTAGTGAAATGTAAGTCTCTTCTAGCAACGGTGTTATAAAGTGAGACTATTCATTTCGTGGTCCGGTCTTATACAAACTCTTTGTATAGGATATCCCCACTCATGAAGGAGTCGAATTCCCAAAGAAGCGTGTGAATGCCTTGCATTTAGATATCCAATTTTTATAGAAACAAAAATAGTAAAATAAAACATGCATTTGTAGGATAAATATTCAAACAAAACTATAAGCTTCCTAGAAAAGAGGAAGAAAAAAAGAAATCAAAATTCATCTTTGTTGATTCTTCTAGCTTTCCTCTTCCACCGTTATTAATGATTTCGAACTGCTCCAATGAAGAAGGACACCACCAACAAAGTTACCTTGCTATTCTCTAAGATTCTAAAGAACTTGGAAGACTGGTCTCTAAGAACTTTTGAGGAGGAAAATGGTAGAGAATTTGTAGAAAAAAGGTGGAGGCTATAAAAAAATAACCTTTTTTCCTAAATGAGCTATAAGGATATATTTATATGGAAAATGGTTAACCCTTCTTCAAGTATTTCTCTTTATACCCTTAGTGCTAATTAATTATATAACCTTGATTTAATTAATTGGCACATTAATTAAATGACCATACATTAAATCCTATTTAATTAATTATCGTAAAAATCATATATTTATACTAACCTCCAATCTCCATTATTTCTTAATCAATTAATTAACCATTAATTAATCAATTAAATCATATTTAATATGAAGTTAATTAACATATAAATATCACATATTTATATGTATACATCTCTTTGTGAATCCAATTCATATAAGTCTAATATTTGAATCTTATTCAAATATATATCTCTTACATAATTTGGATTATAGATCATATCTATAATGAACCATTATATATTAATCTCATTAATATAAAATTCCCTCATTTGATTTGAACAATTTAAAACATTCCTCATTACTATCCTTTAGTGAACTAACAAGGGGACCTTATGAACCTATAGATTAGAAACTCCAATGATATTAGATCAATTGACTAAACTCCTTTAATCCAATTAATCAATATTCAGTAACTACCGATCACTTCACTAAAGACTGATAACTGCACTATTCACACTGTAGATACATTTTTATATCCATGGATATAACCAATCAAAAGAGCGATGATCTTTCATAAATGCTCATAACTACAGCTGGGTCAACATACCGTTTTACCCTTGCAGTTACATCTAATTTTTTAAGTACTAATGATTCCTCTAATAAACAAACAGTTTATATTCCAACTATAACACCTCTCGGGCCAGTGAGAGGTTGAGACCTCATTGTTCAAACCTCGAAACCAACTATTAAGGGAGCAATTTATCTATTTTTCCAAGGAATGGGAAGAAGTGAATTCCATCTTGTGTAGTGTGTTCCTAGCTCTCTAATCAGACAAATCCCCAAAATGATAGGCTTATTGAGTCGGCTATCATGGTTAATCTCACCCATACAAATCAAAAGATTGCCATCATAAACAGGAGTTCACAACTCACGTAGGATTTGTTGGTGTTGATGCCCTGCCCTAAATCTCGTAGGGTTCTGTAGCTTGTATACACCTGTATGAACAAACGCTTGTGATGTAATAATATGAGATATTTTCTTCACTATTGGCTATGAAATATGAAATATTTTAGTTGCATTAACCACAAACCAATAAACTAAGATCACTGGTTATTGTTGTAACTTAAACATGTATGTGGAGACATACTAGTAGATCATGCCTTAAGTGATAATCTAAATGGTCTGTAGTATATGGATAAAGAAGGAAAACCTTATCCTGATGACACTACGGATATGGCCCGCTTTGTAGATGTTACAAGTGTTGTAAAGTGCTACAGATGGTCTAATCCTGATCATTCATGTGGAGACATGCGAGCGGGGTGTCCTATACAAAGGAGTTTGTATAAGACCGGACCATGACATGTTTAGTCTCGTTATATAACGCCGTTCATGAAAGAGACTTTCATTTCACTAGGATGTCCATAGGTAACATGACCTTAATCCTGAGTAAGTTGGGAACTCCTACCTATGAGGGTGATCCTTTGATTTGTAAGGGTGCGAGTGGCCAAATTGCTGGTTCAAACCTATCACTTTGGGGATTCGTCTAATTGGGGAGTTGGGAACTCAACTACACAAGATGGAATTCACTCCTTCCCCGAAATAGGGGTAGGTAGATAGATTGCTCCCTTAAGGGTTGATTTGAGGGCTTGAACGATGTGGCGCCACATACTTTCTCATGGCCTGAGAGGTATTCACTCATAGCAGGGCTATGATGTATTGTTCATTAGAGGAATCAATGGTACTTAAGAAGTTAGATGTAACTATAGGGGCAAAGCGATAAATTTGCACAACTGTACTTACGAGCGATCTGTGAAGGTTTATCGTACTGTTGATTGGTTATATCCAATGGACATAGAAATATATCTGTAGTGAGAATAGTGTAGCTGTCGATCTTTAGTGGAGTACCCGACAGTTAACGGATGGTGGATTTCGTGATTAAAGAGTTTAGTCAGTTATTCACATACCACTGGAGCTTCAAGCTACCGGTCCATAAGGTTCCCTTGGTAGCTCAATGAATTCAAGTTGAGGATTAGTTTGAAATATTCAAATTAACAAGAGGAAATTTGATTATATATGATATATAATTAAATTGGTTCAATTATATATGATTTAATTGATTTAATGTATTAGATACATTGATTGGAGGAATTGATATAAATATGATTTATATTAAATAAAGGAGAAAAGAACTATGGTTTAAATATTACATATCATGTGATATTAAAACTATAGGTTATATATATAATATGATAAGTTAGTTATTATATTAAAAACACTTATGAGATAATTATTTAGTTGATTATTTATTTTCTCCATTAATCGTACAAGTGGGAGGTTAATTTCAGTTTTGAATAACTGAAGGATAAAATGAAAAGAGTTTTCATTTTACAAATGATCGCTTTATTAATTACTTCACTAATCGTTTGCTCACAAAAGACTACAGATAACCTCACGAGAGACTAAACGATCGAGCGAGATTT
Source organism: Benincasa hispida (assembly GCF_009727055.1). Lineage (NCBI taxonomy): Eukaryota > Viridiplantae > Streptophyta > Magnoliopsida > Cucurbitales > Cucurbitaceae > Benincasa > Benincasa hispida. The sequence continues at coordinate 37,200,636 of NC_052359.1, forward strand.
TCTAGACGATCGACTCTAAACGATTGAGCAAAAGACTAAACAATCGAGCAAGATTTGCTAAACGACTATGTAAACGATTGAGAGAAAGACTAAATGATTGGTTAGACGATTGCTCATGAGAGCGAGATTTACTAGACGATTGGTTAGACGATTCTCACAAGAGCGAGAGATTACTAAACGATCAAGTACTCTTAGTCTATGCAATAGATAAGACCTTTCTCCCACTTACTTGATCGTGTAGTTCGATCGTTTTCTTCCTTCTTCCCTCTACCAAATTCACACAGAGCCCACACCTCCTAGATTCTCATTCTTGTGAGAATCATCTAGCCAATCGTCTAGTAAATCTCGCTCTCGTGAGCAATCATCTAGCCGATCATTTAGTCTCTCACTCAATCGTTTACATGATCGTCTAGCAAATCTCGCTCGATTATTTAGTCTCTTGTGAAGGCTATCGTGTAGTCTTTCGTGAAATATTAGTTTATTAAAATAACGGTGTTATAAAGAGAAATTAATTATTTCATGGTCTGGTCTATGTATAAACTCATTTAGACAGGATACCCCCATTCACATGTCTTTACATGAACAATATGGTTCATATTATTTGTAACACTTACATCTCATGTAACAATTACAAAGTGGGTTGTATCTGCAGTATTACCAGAATAAGACATAAAGCCTTCATCACTTTACTGCAGATCTTTTAGGTCATTACTTGAATATGAACCATCTGTATGTCAACCACATATTGTTCAAGTGACATCATATAATCTTGGATCTTAGTTTATTGGATTAAAATACCTCTGATTTTATTAGATAAATAATTTGTGTTAACAAAACTACAAACCACGAGATACACTAGATTTAAGACATCAATTCCAATAGCTTACATGTCTCTACATGAATGATCAGGATTAGATCATTTGTAGCATTTTACAATAATTGTAACAACTACAAAGCACTGGGATAAGGTACCCGACCTTATCCATCTACTACAAACTGTTTAGGTTATTATTTAAATATGATCCACCTGTATGTCTCCACATACATGTTTATGCGTGACATGACTTTGAAAATGCAAAAGAAGTATGATAAGTATTGGGAGGAAAGTGAGAAAATAAATTTCTTTTTGTATGTTGCTTTTGTTTTGGACCATTACATCTAATAACCTTGGATCTTAGTTTATTGGTTTTGGGTTAATGCAACTAAATGTCACATAAAATACATCTTATTTTATTAGCTAAATAATATGTTTGTACAAATACAATTTACAAACTACAAGACCACGAGAATTAGGACATCAACCCCACAATAAATACATATTATATTACTAGTTGTTTAATAATATAATTATAACTCCTCATAATAGGGGAATTATATTCAGATTGTGAAAGGGAGTTATTGTAACTCCCTCTCTCTCACTCTTCTCTTAACTTGTTAATGTTAGAAATCACGATACATAATACTTTTTCTTTGGGAAATCCCAAGAAGCTTGCTCTCACACACATTCAACCTTCCCGTAAAATTCCTTCTGCCAAAAACCAAATCAAGGATCCCACACATCCAATTCCTTGTTTTAAGAGAATAACAAGGTCTCTAAGTGGTATGTTCATTCCTACCGTGTACGATTTTTGAAAAGTTTTGTTGTTTGAGCAAAGGTGTGTTACTGCTTAATTCAATGAGAAATTTTGTGAAGAAGTAGAACTTCAAGGGTCAGTCTCATACCTCTAAATCTTGCATTAATATGTATGCTTAAGATTTATGAATGTTTATTTTGGTTTTGATTATTATCTTCTCTGTATTTCACTGTCCATCAATTGAATTTCAAATTGTACGACGTTTACATGCTTCCGCAAGAAATTCGATTCCTTCAATTGGTATCAGAGTCATTTCGTACAATTTTTTTTTTCAATTTGATATGAAATTGAGAGAAATGGTGAATTCTATCTTGCATTTTGATTGTAGTTTACGAATTGGATGTTTACAAAGGTTTGGCACTTAGATTTACTGCTTTAATCCGGTTAAAGTTGTAAGGGCCTAATTGTTTTAGGCATTTAATTACGCTATCGAGTCTGTGAGTCCATATCTTTAAGCTTTGGCAAGAGTTGCTGGAGAACGCAAGCAAATTTGGAGCATTCCTGGTGAAAATCGAAACAGAGAGTAGCTTCTGGCTTAGATTGTCACGATGCTCTTGTCGAAGCACGACGACGCTTGTCACAAAGTGCAACGACACAACATGAAATCCTACCAAGCACCACAATGTTCTTGCTGCAACGCCGCTGTGCTTTGGAAGCAAAAGCCAGAGCGCGACGACACTCTCTCACAGAGTCACTACTATCCGAGAATGTCATACGTGCGTGGTTCAAGGCCAACATGATGCTTGGAGCAGTTTTTAGCTTTTTTTTCTTTTTTCTTTTTTGTTAATGTAATTTTATTTGTTTTAATTAATTAAATTAATATAAATGTTATATGAATTTAATTAATTCTTAGAAGTGTAAATTTTTAGTCCAATTTTGCTGTTTAATTAATTCTACATGTGATGTGGGATTAATTATATATATTGCATAATGTATGTCATATAGTTTAAAATCCCACTATATGATAAATATTTTACCATGCATCATATTTATTATAATTGTTATAATATAAAGTTGCATGATATAATACGCATGCTCATGCATTATATTGAATATAGTTATTATATTATATGATTGCATGCATAATTAACATGTCCATGCATCATACTAAAGTATAAAAGTTAGATTATATGATGTGTATGATGGATGTGTTTATTTTCATTAATTTATAATATAAGTGTTATATTATTTAATAAAAATGAAATTATTGGGGTTGATGCCCTAAATCTCGCAGGGTTCTATAGTTTATAAACATTGTATGAACAAACTCTTATGTGATTAAGAATATATGATATTTTATTCACTTTGTCTATAAAATATGTGATATTTTAGTTGCATTAACCACAAACCAATAAACTAACATCCAAAGTTATCATTGTAACTTAAACATGTATGTGGAGATATACAGGTGGATTATGTTTAAGTAATAACCTAAATGGTCTGTTGTAGATGGATAAGGTTGGGTTTATCCTGGTGACACTACGAGTATGTCCCACTTTGTATGTGTAACAATTGTTATAAAGTGCTACAAATAATATGATCATGATCATTCATGTATTAGACATGTGAGCGGGGATCTTCTATATAGAGGAGTTTGTATAAGACCAGACCACGAAATGTTTAGTCTCATTATATAACGTTGATCATAATAGTGACTCACCTTTTACTATGATGACCATAGATAACATGACCTTAATCTTGAGTAAGTTGTGAGCTCCTGCCTATGAGGGCGGTCCTTTAATTTGTATGGATGAGAGTGGCCAGATTGTTGACTCAACAAACCTACTATTTTGGAGATTTGTCAGATTGGGGAGCTAGGAATACAATTACATAAGATGGAATTCACTCCTTTACCAAAGCAGGGGTATGTAGATAAATTGCTCTCTTAAGGGTTAATTCCAGGTCTTGAACAATGTGGCACCACACCCTCTCTTGGCCCGAGAGGGGTTTAGTCATAGTGGGACCATGATCTATTGTTCATTAGAGGGATTAGTGGTACTTAAGGAGTTAGATGTAACTATAGGGGCAAAACGGTAATTTGGCCCAACTGTACTTACGAGCAATTTGTAAAAGGTCGTCGTACTGTCAATTGATTATATCCAATCGATACAGAAATATATCAACAGTGCGAAGAGTGCAGCTGTCAGTCTTTAGTGGAGTGTCTGACGGTTAACAGATAGTGGATAATGTAATTAAAGAGTTTAATTAGTTATTCATGTACCTTTAGAGCTTCAAGTTACAGGTCCATAAGGTCCCATTGGTAGCTCAAAAGGATTTAATTAAGAATCAATTTTTGGGTTAATTTGAATTGTTCAAATTAATAAAAGGGATTTAATTATATATAATATAATTAAATTGTTTCAATTATATACAATATAATTGTCAGTTTAATGGGAGGAAATAAATATTTGAATGAGATTCAAATATATTTTCTATGAATGTGATTCGTAGTTGTTAAATTTAATATAAATATGATTTATATTAAATGTCATAAAATAGAGAAAAAAAAATTATAGTTTATATTGTACATGATACAATATTAAAACTATAGATTATATATTATATTTGATATAACATATAATTTAATATAAATATAATATGATAAGTTAGTTATCATATTTATTTATATTATTTTATTATTATTTGAATAATAACTTCCACACCTTTTCTTTCCAACCACCTTAGTGGGTGGTTATTGATTTTGTGGCAAGAGGAATAAAAGAAAAGTAGTTTTCTTCTTCTTCCTCTATGATTGGACGATTTGCAACTTGCTGAACGATTGAGAAAACTTTTTTGTTTTTATTTGTGAGAGATTTATCAATCTTCTTCTTCCTCCACCCAAACTATCCCTCCTAACCAAAATAGTCAGAGCCCACTACTCCTGAGTTCTCACCCCGAGAATACTAAGGATTCTTTGTGGTAGTGTCTGGGTTGCTGTTCGAGGATTCTTGAAGAAGGTCTTCAAGAAGTTGCTGAGTTCGTGATTGCTTGAGGGATACGTGAAAGAAAAGGTCTTCAAAGGTAATGTATCTTGAAACCCTTTTTCTTGTAAAAAACATGTTGTAATTTATTTTGAATGCATATATGTATACTGTAAGTTATGTTTTCAATAATTAATAGAATTTGGAAGATTAACTTCCACTCAAGGATCTCCTCAAACGTGTTCCTTCAATTGGTATCAGAGCCAGATTGTTGGTTTCTGATTCCAAATTCCATTCTTGTATTGAATTTGTTTATACTACTAGTGGGTTTTACAATCTGCATTGCACTTATATGATGAATGTTTGTGGATGGTTTGTTGGTGGATGTTTCGAAATAGAAATCTCTGTTTATGGCTTTCTATTTAATTTACAAAGTTGGTTTGTAAGGGCCCCTGCATTTTTGGGCAATAAATTGCAATCGAGTCTGTATTTGTTTAAGTTTTGAGTCGCTCGTGAAACTTTAGAAGAAGGGTTGCAGTGCGTTTCGGTAGAGAAGGCAAAACAGAGGTTGATGCATCGTGTAACTAAGAGCTAAATGATCATTTAGTTTTTTGTTATGCAATCGTGTAGAGTTTTCTACATGATCGTGTAGAGTTTGCTACACGATCATGTAGTATTTGTTAAACGATCGCATAGCTAAAGTTTCCTACACGATCGCGTAGGCACTCGATTGGTAGATGATCGCGCGGTATATGATACTCGATGCATCCTTGCGTGCTAAACGATCGTGTAGACTATTATGCTCATCACATAGTCATTAGCTACATGATCGCATAGTATATGATACTCGACACATGGATGTTTACTACACGATCGCGTAGAATTTCATGCTTATCGCATAGTCATGAGCTACGCGATCACATATAAATGATCATATATACTTGATGCCTCGCTGCTCGACGATTAGGTGTTTGTTACACGATCAGTTGCAAGGGTTCTTTGTGGAGCAGTTCAAGGCGAGCAGTTCAAGACCTGGTTCACTTGTTTCGAACCAGTGGACTCAATTTTGTAATAGATTAGCCTTTTAATTTCTATTTTAGAGATGTTCTATCCTGGTCCATCAACTTCAGTTTAAATATACATGTGATGTATGATTATATTATATGCCATAATGTATGTCATATAGTTTTAAAATCCACCATAGGTTATGCATTTATTTTCATGCATCATTTTATATTATAAGTGTTATAATATATTAGTATGCATGATTTAAATTACATAAAGCATACTCATGCATTATATAATATAAGAGTTATGGTATATGTGTGCATGCATTATAGCATATCTATGCATCATTTTTATTGTAAATGTTATAATATAAGGTTGAATGGTTGTATGGAATGTATGCTATAGCATGGTTCATTACTTAGTTATATAAAAGTTATATATTAGTAATGAATGAATATTGCATGAAGCATGACATTACCTTAGGCTAAATTATAAAAGTTATAATTAACTTATGTATGTCTTTCATGTAATGATTGGTTTTAATTGTTTCATCTACTTATCATTGTTATAATAAATGAAATTAGAATTAAAATCAATAATAAAGAGTTGCATGCAAACCTTAGGCTATATTCATTTTTTAAAATTGTTTTAAAATTTGATTGAGATAGATCTAAGATCATGTTTCTAATGAGATTAGAAATCTAAGTTTAACCTTTTAAATCAGTTTAATAGGATTAAATTGATTTCTAATAAAAGATTAAATATGTAACAAATATATCTATAAGGGACCTTTTTTCTAAGGCTAGTTCTCTCTAAGTTGGGGTACTTAAGTTGATGGAAACGTGGCATCCCTACCTGAGAACCTACCTAGAAAGATGAATTAGATAGATTTGCTACATGCATGCAAATTTGATGAAAGTCTATTAAAGAGTTTAATGAGACTTGAATAAAAGTTTTTTAATCATTAAAGATGAGTTGTTTTTGAGCAAATTAAACAAACACTTAGATAAAATAAGCAGCCAGATTTTCTATGTTAATTAACCCTAGATAGAACACTCAGTGGGAGGAAAATGGGGTATATGATACTTCAATTTTACTTTTACACGTTTCTCCCTAAAAGTTCACACCATGAAATCTACTCTCGGCCTTAAGGCACCATGGGTGTCCCCCTACAGGTGGCATTTGTTTAGGTCAATACCAAGGTGAATGGAAAGAGTTTTTATAGTAAGTGGGAGTGAGATGTGTGAAGAAATATCCCTCAGTCTCTTTCATTAGATTGGATAAAGTTTCATGCATCGCCTCGAGGTATCGTGGGTGTCCCTCTAAAGGATGGAAGTATTGCATGACGCTTTATTTGATCTCCAGAAATGGATAGGGCTGCTTTAGTCTCTTTTTCCAATCGACTTTCTCTAAGGTTGGCTCATTGGGCGGGACTCTAGAACCTAAAATGAGGGGCTACACTTACACAGAATTGTTAAGAATGTTAACAAATTCTGGACCGAACAATGATGACTATTAGTTACAGTTACAAGAAGTTGTTTCTGTCTAATGGTTGAGAATGTCTCATTTTAGTAAAGGAGCACTTAATCACCCTACGATGACTTTTGTTCTACCTCACTGAAACATTATTGAAAAATAGATGTCACTTAGGGTACACAAGACTATTTTGCTAAAACTTGATTGGTTTTCTAAAAGTGGTTTAATGCAAATAGACTAATTTAAGTTGCTCTTTTTCAGCAATTTAAAATGGCTACCGCTATACTTAGTTTACTTGCCATCGAAAAATTAACTGGCGATAATTACGCTAGTTGAAAAAACACGATTAACACGATTTTGATCATCGATGACCTATGTTTCGTCCTAATGGAGGAGTGTCCTCCCATTCCACCTTCTATTGCTCTTCAAAATGTTCGAGAAGCATACGAGCACTAGATAAAAAAGGCGTGAGCGTATATCTTGGCAAGCCTTAACGAAGTCTTGGCCAAGAAGCATGAGCCCATGCTCATCGCCCATGAGATCATGGAGTCTCTAAGGGGAATATTCAGACGATCGTCCTCACAGCTCAGGCACGACGCTCTCAAGTACATCTTCAATGCCCGTATACAAAAAGAGGCATCTACTCAAGAACATGTTCTCAACATGATGATCCACTTCAACATGGCAGAGATGAACGGGTCAAGCATCGATAAGGCCAGCCAGGTTAGCATCATACTGGAATCTTTACCAGAAAATTTCCTGCACTTAGCTTCTGTAGCAATGCTGTTTTAAACAGGATTGACTACAACCTGACTACCCTGCTCAACGAGCTACAGACTTTTCAATCCTTGTTGAAAAGAAAGGAGAATAAGGGTGAAGCAAATGTTTCTTCATCTTCCAAAAAGTTCCATAAAGGTTTGACCTCTGAAACTAAGTTTGTACCTTCTTCCTCTAGAACCAAAAAATGGAAGAAGAAGAAGGGTGGAAAAGGGAAGGCTGTTGCTAACCTAGGAGTTATTGCTCCAAGGGGCAAACAACCAGTGAGGGTTGACAAGGGAAAATGTTTCTATTGCAACCAAGATGGGCATTGGAAGAGGGACTGCCCTAGGTATTTGGTAGAAAAGAAGAAGGCCAAACAAGGTAAATGTGATTTGTTTGTCTTGAAAACTTGTTTCGTGGAGAATGATGATTCTACCTGGATTATTGACTCTAGGGCCACTAACCATGTTTATTCTTCATTTTAGAAAATTAGTTCCTGGTGGCAACTTGATTCTAGTGAGATGATGATGCGAGTTGGAACCGGACACGTCGTCTCAGCTATGGCAGTAGGAGGTCTTCGATCAACTTTACATAATAAATTTCTCATTCTAAACGGTGTATATGTTGTTCCTGATTTAAAAAGGAACTTAGTTTGTATAAAGTGTCTTTTGGAACATTCTTATCAATTAAACTTTTCTTTTAATAAAGTGTTTATTACAAAGAATGGTGTTGATATATGTTCTGCTAGAAAACAATTTGTATGTGCTAAGGCCGTTAGCAACAAATTCTCTCTATAACATAGAAATGTTTAAAACTGTTGTAACTCAACATAAATGACTTAGAATTTCTCCTAAGGAAAATGCCCAATTTTGGTACCTAAGACTAGGACACATCAATCTCAATAGGATTGAGAGCTTGGTGAAGAATGGACTTCTAAGCGAGTTAGAAGAATTTTTTTTTTACATGTGTGTGAGTCATGCCTTAAAGGCAAGATGACTAAAAGGCCTTTTTACTGTAAAAAATCAGAGGGCCAAAGAACCTCTAGAGCTAGTGTATTCAGACCTTTATGGTCCAATGAATGTAAGAGCTAGGGGAGGTTATGAATATTTCATCACTATCACTGATGATTATTCAATAGTGGGTACGTCTATTTAATGCAACATAAGTCTGAGTCTTTTGAAAAGTTCAAAGAATTCAAGGTTGAAGTTGAAAATGCATTAACGATTAAAACATTTCAATCTGATCGAGGTGGAGAGTTTATGCATTTGGCATTCTAGAACTATATGATAGAACACGGAATAGTATCCCAACTTTCAGCACCTGGTACACCTCAGCAAAATGGTGTATCAGAAAGGAGAATCGAACCCTGTTGGACATTCGGTTTATATGAGTTACGCTTCCTTATCTGACTTGTTTTAGGGTTATGTAGTAGAGACTGCAGCGTATATCTGAACTGCGTTCCCTCTAAAAGTGTTGTCAGAACACCTTTGGAGTTATGGAATGGTTGTAAAACTAGTTTACGTCATTTCAAAATTTGGGGTCACCAAGCACATGTGCTTGAGGCCAATCCTAAGAAATTGGAACCACATTCAAGATTATGCCTATTTGTAGGCTACTCAAGGGAATGAGAGGTGGTTATTTCTTTGATCCTAAAGAAAACAAAGTATTTGTATTGAAAAATGCTACTTTTCTTGAGGAAGACCATATAAGGGAGCACAGACCCAGAAGCAAAATTTTGTTGAATGAAATTTCCAAAGAAACTATTAATCTTCAACAAGAGTCGTTGAAGAGTCTAGTACCTCAACAAGAGTTGTTGAAATAGGTTCATCTAGTAGGTCAAATCCACCTCAAGTGTTGAGGGAACCTCGACGTAGTGGGAGGGTTGTGAACCCACCTATTCTCTATATGGGTTTAACTGAAATCCTAGCTATGGTAGCTAATGGCGAAGTTGAGGATCCATTGTCTTACAAGAAGGTAGTAAAGGATGTTGACAGAGATGAATAGATCAAAGCCATGGATCTCGAAATGGAGTTTATGTACTCCAATTCAGTATGGGATATTGTATATCAACCTAATGGGGTGAAACCTATACATTTAAATAGATCTACAAGAGGAAACGGGGTGCTGATGAGAAGGTGCAAACCTTCAAGGCTAGACTGGTGGCAAAGGGTTATACCCAGGTAGAAAAAGTCGACTAAGAGGAGACATTCTCGCTTGTTGCCATGCTAAAGTCTATCCGGATCCTCCTATACATTGCCTCATATTATGACTATGTGATATGACAAATAAATGTCAAGAATGCTTTTCTGAATGACAATATTGAGAAGACCATTTATATGGTGCAACCTGAGGGATTCATAATCCAAGGTCAAGAGAAAAAAGTTTGCAAGCTTATTCCGTCCATTTATGGACTGAAACAAACATCTCAATCTTGGAACATAAGGTTTGATATTGCGATCAAATCTTATAGCTTTGATCAAAACGTTGATGAGTCTTGTGTATATAAGAAGATCATCAACAATTCATTAGTTTTTTCTAGTATTGTATGTAGATGATATCCTACTCATTGAGAATGATGTAGGTTTACTGACTACAGTTAAGAACTGGCTAGCGACCTAATTCCAAATGAAAGATTTGGGAGAGGCTCAGTTTGTTCTAGGTATTCAGATCTTTTGAGATCGAAAGAACAAAATGCTAGCACTGTCTCAGTCGTCGTATATTGACAAGATGCTTGTCAAGTGTTTGATGCAAAACTCCAAGAGGTGTCTATTGCCTTTTAGGCACAGAGTTACGTTGTTTAAGGAACAGTGTCCTAAGACACCTCAAGAGGTTGAGGATATGAGACGGATCTCCTATGCATCTGTCGTGGGCAATTTGATGTATGTAAAGTTATGTACTAGACCTGACATCTGCTACGCAGTGGGAATAACCAGTAGAAATCAATCTAATCCAGGATTAGATCATTGAACAACTATTAAGAACATCCTCAAGTATCTACAAAGAACAAGGGACTACATGCTTGTGTATGGTTCTAAGGATTTGATCCTTACAGGATACATGGACTCTGATTTTCAGACTGATAGAAATTCTAGGAAATCCATATCAGGATCATTGTTCACTCTTAACAGAGGGACAGTAGTATAGTGAAGCACCAAGCAGGGGTGTATCATGGACTCCACCATGAAGGCTGAGTATGTAGTGGCTTGTGAAGCTACTAAGGAAGCTGTTTGACTCAAGAAATTCTTGACTGATCTGGAAGTTGTTCCAGACATGTCAAAGCCCATCACATTGTTGGGACTGGTGTCCTAATTCTCTTGGAGTCTCGTAGTTTGTAAACTGTACACATTGTTATGAATAAAATAAGAGTTATTTTATTTAGCATTTACTCATATCCATAAACAAAGCTCCATGGTTACTGTAGTAAACTTAAGCATATATATGAGATATATAAGTGGATCATGCCTTAAGTGATAACCTAAAAAGGTCTGTAGTATAAGGATGAATGAGGGATACTTGATCCTGGTGACACTATAGATATGACCCACTTTGTAGAGGTTTGCAAGTGTTGTGAACTACTATAGATGGTAGATCCTAACCATTCATGTGGAGACATGCGAGCAAGGGTGTCCTATACAAAAAGTTTGTATAAGGCCGGACCACGAGATGATTAGTCTCTTTATATAACGCCATTGATACTTGAGATTTACATCTCACCTAAACAACCATAGGTGACATGACCTTAATCCTGAGTGTTTTTGAAACTTCTGCTTTTGAGGGCAGTCCTTTGATTAGTATAGGTGAGAGTGGCCAGATTGTCAACTCAACATGCCTAGCTTTTTGGGGATTTTTCTGATTTGGGAGTTGGGAACTTAGTTACACAAGATGGAATTCACTCTTTCCCCGAAGTAGAGGTAAGTAGATAGATTTCTTCTTTAAGGGCTAATTCCGAGTAGATTTCTTCTTTAAGGGCTAATTCCGAGTCTTGAACATAATGGTCACAACTTCTCTTTGGAAGAGAGGACTCAGTCATAGTAGGACTACGACTTATGTTCATTAGAGGAATCAGTGGTACTTAAGGAGTTAGATGTAACTATAGGGGCATAACGGTTATTAGTCCAGCTGTACTTACGAGCAATCTGTGAAGGTTATCGCACTGTTGATTGGTTGATATGGACCAAAATATATCTGTAGTAAGAAGAGTGCAATTGTCGGTCTTTAGTGAAGTGCCTGATAGTTAACGGATGGTGGATCTAGTGGCTAAAGAGTTTAGTCAGTTATTCACGTACCGTTGGAGCTTCAAGCTACAGGTCCATAAAGTCCCCTTGGTAGCTCAATGGATTCAGATTGAGAATCAGTTCTTGGTATTGATTTTAAATGTTCAAATTGACAAGAGGAAATTCTGTTATATATGATATGATCGGTGTGATGTATAAGATACATCAAGTGGATGATTAATGTAAATGAGATTTATATTAAGTACCATGAAATAGAAAAAGAGTTATGGTTTATATGTTTCATGAGATAAAATATTTAAACTATAGATTATAAATATAATATGGTAATTTGGTTATCATATATATTTATAATAATATTAATTATTAGATAATTATCTTTTTTTCTCTAATAACCAATTGAGTGGGAGGTTATTGGTGGTTTTCATGGTAACCGTGAGATAAAAGAAAAAATGTTTTCCTAAATTTAGAAGATTTTGCAAGAGTTGCTATTCTCAGAAAAACTCACAATTTGTTGTCAAGTGAATTGGATTCACTAAACGATAGCATAAAGAGAGACTAAACGATCTTGGAGTGACACTATATGATAGTTCACTCAACTGGTCATAGCTAAATGATCGCAGGCCTTTTGCTATACGATAGCTTACCTTCTGCTAAACGATTGAGCATTTGTCTATACGATAGACTTCTTGTCATCTCCCACTTACTCAATCGTCTAAACAATTGTTATTCCTTCAGTCTCTTCCTCTAACCAAGTCCACACAGAGTCCACACTTTTGGATTCTCACACCGAGAATACCAAGATAGCGATTGTGGTGGTGTTCTCACTTAACTCGACTGAGTTCGAGGTTTTGGAGGCTGTTCATTGGGTTCGTGATCTTGAAGATCGTTGAGTTCGTGTTTTGCTGATTGATCGTGTTGTGTTGCGGTTGTAGTGTTCGAGCGCTCGGGTGTTGCTGTTTTGGAGACTGAACGAGTGTTCATGATCAAGGATGTTTGAAGCATGAGCCTTCAAAGATATGTATAATCTTTCTCTTGATCTCATTGTTAAACATGCTATAATTTCGTATTGTGCATGACCTGTAAGTTTTCGTTTCGTGACTGTAATTGTTATTGTTCAATTTTGAATGAAATTTGGAACGATCATTCCGTTGCTCGTGGAAATCCTCATGTTTGATTAAGACAAGAAGCAACGACAGACCGAGAAAAGCAGCAGAAGGGAAGTGGCAAATAACAAGCTACAACCAGTAAAAGAAAAAGGAATGCCTGGAAGCTAGAATTTAACTGGACAATATTCTGGGATGACTCCTAATCTAGAGGTGGGTCGACACGATTTTGGGCATAACTTTGTCATGAGATGGAGGAGCACATTGAAAAATCAGTTGGACCGCAAAAGTGTTTGACTTGATAGGCCTAGCAGCCCCTAACAAGTATGAATTAAGTTTCGCAATAGGATAGTGTGGAGTTTGAAGGGGAGATCGCACTCCCAAGAAAGGTTCCGAGAATTGAAATCTGCAACAAAGGGTCCAAGAAACCACAAACTCTAGCTTGGGAGTAAGGGCTAATGTTTTGAGTGGATTCTGGAACCAAGGATAGAACAGCCAACATATAGCAAATAAGGAGGAGAAGAATAAAACCGAATGAGAGATGGGCTTGGTCGGCCTCGGTTTATCAAGAACGGCCTAAGGTTGTCTACCCCATCATAAGCTTGACTAAAAAGGGATGAAACTCTAAAAGTGCCAGTAAGAATGTTGGGTTGGTCGGCCTCGACCCAAAGAGGATTCCTAAATAGGCAGTCCAGTCAAAAACCCTAATTAGATAAGAAATAGGAGGAGGGGTAAGACCTATAAATAAGACAGAGAAGAACGTAAACGACAAGTAAGTTCTAAACTATAAAGCACAGATACTTCATGTGAGGCAAAGAATCAGTATCAGACACGTATCAGATACCGATACTTCCAGATACTTCCAAGATACGTATCTGACACGCGATTTGACGTATCTATACTTTTAGATACTTTCCAGATACGTATCTGATACACGATTTGACGTATCTATTTCTATTACGTACTTTTTTTTAAGAAAAAAGACAACTAACTCATCTAATCTTTCTCAATCTAAAATTAGGCAACATATTTAAAAAACTCACTACTGGAGTCCAAAACTAAAAGAAAAAAAAAATAACGGACCAAACTCTAAACTAAAACCATCTAATTTCCATCTTCACATTTGAGTCCCCACAAAGTCCACCAAAATATAAACCATTTGGATATCTTCAATAATAAGTTCTTCGTTTATCTTCATACTTCTCTCTCTAATATTCTTCTTCTTCTTTGTAATATGAGTCACTTTTCTATTACATTTTATTAACTATTGTACTTCAATATCTTAGATATTGCTTTTTTTGTATTGTATTTCAGTGTTTGTATTCTATTTTGTGCTATTGTTATTAACTTGTATGCTAAATTTATCTATATCCTAGATTTTTTTAAAGAAAAAAATGCATCTTCAACGTATCAGTATCCTCTTTTTTTAGAAATATATATATTAAAAAAATATAAAAAAATGACGCATCCTTAGACGTATCCGTATCTTAGTTTTTTAGAAAATGACGAATCGCCGTATCCGATCGTATCCGTATCGTGTAGCCGTATCTATGTCTGTGCTTCATAGATTCTAAAACTAGTATCAAATTCTCTCTTCTCCTTCCATCCCTCTGACTTAAGGATCAAAGTAGTTATGATTTACACCACACTGGTGTTCAGGTTTCTCTTTACTTGCAGACGAGCTCTCTTTCTCTAAAATAACAAATTTATCCTTGTTGTCCCGTGGAGATCATGCTCGTTTGGAAAATTCGACATCAACAGACTAAACACACTTTTACTAAATTGAAAATCATTTGAAAGAAAAAATCTCTAGTCTAGTGCAAGTGCACAATGCAACAAATAGTAAAAATTTTGGAAGAATTTCAAGTCGTCTCCCAAAGGAACGATTTTTCAACAAAATTCTTAAATACAACAAATATTTTCCTCAAAATTGCAATTTTAGTACCAAAAAAAGATTATTTGGATTTTTATTAAGAATGTAACTTTTTTAAAAGACAATTAATAATGAGAGAATAGGGATTCAAACATGTTCAGACTCATTTTTGAAAGTAAATGTAGCCTAATATGAAAACTTATAGCTTAGCTCAATTTCAATAAATTGGTGAACCGGATTCAACACCTATACGATCTTCTAAGAAGTGTCTTTAGGAGGCTAAGCCATTAAATCTATATTTCTATAACTAATGTAAACTTATATAATTAAAAATGCAATCCCTTGGTTCTAAAGTTATTGCCATATGTCTAGGTTAAAAAGCAAAGTCCTATTTCTATGCTCTTTTCCTAACTCACTTTTATGAGAACCAAATTTCACCTAACTCATTCAGTATTAGATTTTATTTTAGTATATTAATTTAGGTGATCAATCTAAACTAATAATGATGAAATAAAAATAAAAAAAAAGTGAACCAAGTTATGAATTAAGCGGAGTCACTTTGTTTTACATAATAGGCATTGGCTACTTCTTTTAGAGCATTCACATATTTGAATCCCAAAGAAAAGTCTGGCTCATGATGCAAGAAATAAAAAAAAAAAAAAAAATTGAGATGATGACAATTCCATAATAAAATTAATGAAGAAGGATATAAATTTCCTATTGAGGAAGATTACAAGATTAAAACGAGAATTAAAATGTTGAAAAATAAAATTGAAACTAAAATAGTACTGGAAGAAAAGATGAAAGTTAAAAAAACTTTAAAAAATAAAAGAATGAAAAACTAAAATTTAAATAAGAAAGTTGTGAATCTAACCTAATCTAACTCAATTCAACCTTTCTCAAGGAGAATCGGATAATTTACCATCCAAGACTTTCAAATGGGACTGGATCGACACAAGTGTAACAGCTTAGAGCTTTAAAAAACGCCTAATAACAGTAAAATAAATAAAGAGAAAAGTGCACTTTTTTTTTTTTTTTTGTGTGTTTTCTTGGAAAAATGGATCTTCAATAGAGAGCTTTGGGAGCCTTTATATAGATATCGAAGAGGTGGTGGCTGTTGCTAAAGATTAGGGCTCATGAGCTGCCCTAATTTGCCAAAATTGATGAAGAAAATACTTGAAATCATGCCCCAAATCGAATCTAGTGATTCAATTCTGCTGTGGTTGATTGCTGTAGCAATCTATTTTAATGCTGCAACAATTGGACTTCAATGAGTTTTCTGCATAAATATATAGAAATCAAGCATTTCTTGCCCATCTTCAACTTTTTTTTCACAATTAAGATTAAAAATGCCACCCATGAATTATTTGTTGTTTAAGATTTGATTTTGCTATGCAAAAGACTAAACATATGCCATTTTATATCAAAATACTTATGTTTTGTAGCTAAATAATTTTAAAAAATGAGAATTGTCACCCTCTTTTATATTAGTATATTAAAAAAAAATAGAATTTTCTTTTAATACCCTAATCCTACGTATCTTATCAATTCAAACTAAATGTTAAACCATAGTATTAAAGTTAACTTTTCCTACTCTATTTCTGGTTAATTGGGCACTATTTGATTTCTTTATTTGGTTGTTAATCATTGTTCAGTGTCATGTTGTCACATGTATCTTCCTTTTTATATTTTATATTTAGATATTTGTATCTATGCTCATTTATATTAACCGTCTTCAATTTTGATGAAATAATATACAAAAAATTTCTCCTTAAATCTCCCAATCTTTTTAGAATTTTTTACTTAACATCTTATGTTCTCTTTCTTAAAAAAAAGTGTAGAAAGAAGAGACTCACCCGTTTCCATTACAAATGGAAGAGCCTTGGAGAATTCTTTTAGAGACTTTATCGTCTTTGGATGGCAGTGGCAATAGAAATTCATTAAAAAAAGCAATCAACAAAATGAAGATACGGAGGAAGATTGTGACCATCTTGAGATGTAGAATGAAAACTTCAATACTATCATTCTAAAATTCTTTTTATCGTAGGATATTTTGAAAATGAAGATAGGGCTAAAGAAACACAAAAAAGTTTGTAGTTGCGACGTGAAACGATATGTCTATAAAATTTGTAATTATGACATAAAGGGATGTATCTACAAAATTTGTAATTATAATATGAAGAGATGTGTATATATTAATTTTAGTTATTATGTGAAGTGATTCATGAAGTTGAGAAGGTGCGATATCATTTTTTCGGGAGATGTGTATGTTTAAGTGTGGTGAAGGAAAAATATGAATACTACAAATATTATGAAGGGTTGTGAGGGCAAAATAGGAATTCTCAAAAGCTTTAAGGGCAAAAAGAGAAGAGAAAAATTCTCCCCTTATTGCCCCTTTTTATATAATATAGATAAATGAAAACATCTTACTTCATTTTTTCTCTTAATTACTTTTAAATTTCATGTCCAATATTTACAAAAGAATTATATTCATCGAACTCTTAATAATTCAATATATAATTATAGGTTTCAAACATTTTAATAAAACATATATATAGTTTTAGTCATTACCTTTTTCTAAGGGTGTGAATGGGTTGAGTTAGGTTGGGTTAGTGGGATTTTTTGGACCAACTCGAAATTTTGAGTTGGTTGTATTGGTTACCCGAAAGACCTGAACAAGATCTCCAACCCAACTCTTAAAATTTAAGTTGGTTTGAGTTGGGTTGTCCGGTTATTATTATTTTATTTTACTTTTAAATATTTAAATTTATCTACAATATATAACTAATAACTAAAATCTCATAAAATTCAAATGTTAAATACCAAATATTCATGATATCTATTACAAATTTTAAACAAAGAAAAACATTATAATAATCCTAAAAAAAATTACACAAAGATAAATACATATATGTATATACATACATATGTACATATATTTATCGTGTACATATGTACATCTGATACATACCATACCTATATATATACATTTGTACATATGATACATACATACACAATACATATATACATATACATACACAATACATATATACATATATATACATATATACATATGTATATATATATGTATATGTATGTATGTATGTATGTATGTATGTAATTTGGATTGGGTTGGATCAACCCATCCCAATCCTTACAGTCTGAGTTAGGTAGTCCAATTTATTTAGGTTGTTGGATTATTTGAACACCCTTACCTAT
The DNA here is from genome assembly GCF_009727055.1 of Benincasa hispida. Classification (NCBI taxonomy): domain Eukaryota; kingdom Viridiplantae; phylum Streptophyta; class Magnoliopsida; order Cucurbitales; family Cucurbitaceae; genus Benincasa; species Benincasa hispida. The sequence continues at coordinate 37,218,864 of NC_052359.1, forward strand.
TTCATTACTTTTAAACTTCAGGTCAATCATTTACTATTTAAATTTAATTAAAAATATAATAATTTAAAAATTTATGTTCTAAAAATTTTTAACCACGTGCATTGTACATATCCTCTAACAAATATAAATAAATTGTGAAACCCAACTACCTCAATTATACGAAAGTGGGTCTACAAACCTCTTAAATTAATTTGTGGAATCAATACCAAAACTTACCCAAATATAACTATCATAGTGAATATATACATAAATATAGGTAAAATAATAATAATAGTTGTCTAAATGTGGGTGCTTCTAAGTATATATATGAAACCTATGCTTTTGAGTATATAGAGGAAGCCTAGCTATGGAATGCAAAAGTAAAAATATGGAGAAGTGTAGCCAATTTCAACCTCCTATTAAACACAACAATACCAACATGAGTTTCGTGCAAATTTTAAAACTTAATACAATAACTACGTTGAATAATTTCGTAAAATATTGGGTGTCTTCTTCTACGACTCTATGTACTTCTATATCTCCTTCAACTTCTCCTTTTGATGATCTTCGTCTACATCTCTCTTTCTCGCAGATATTTACCAGAACTCTATCTTCATCTCCCTCTCTATATCATTGATTGAATTCATAAAATGAAACTATATGTGCATCTTCGTGATATTTTTTCTGAGAGTTATGTAGTTTATCAACAATTTAGAAATTGCGGCTTAAATTTTGGATGAACTTTGAATTCTAAAAATTGGGAGTAGAGGAGTTGTTTTTCGTTTGGCTACAATTTAAAAATGAAACGTTTATATTTAAATCCACACCAATATTACGATTTTATTGAAGTTGAGAAATTGAAATTGAAAATGGTGAAAAAATCATTTAATGCAACTAAAATATAGAAAATAACTTTATTGAAAATCATTAAATATGATTACACGCAACTCTAAGTGATATATGAAAAAATCATAATCCAATGGCTATTCTATAATAAAAAATCGTTAAATGCAACTAAAATATAAAATACAATTTTTAAAATTAAAAATTTTACAGTGTGATTTTTAAAAAATAAATATAAGGAAAATTATTTACACAAAATTATAAAATTTTAATCTTCTTTAATAGAGGCAGATAAAAATCTATCAATATCTATTAGTAATAGAAACTGATAGAAGTCTATCACTGATAGACACGATAGAAATCTATCAGTATTTTGTTTTGATATTTCTGTAAATAGTTTGACATTTTTCTATATGTAAAAATTTCCTAATTTTAAATGTATTTACAAGTAAATCTAAGTGATATTTAAAAAAATCAAATTTATACTTAAAAATATGTAAATACAACTAAAATATAGAAAAATAATGATTTCAACTTAACTATATACTAGGGATATAAATGGGTCGAAGAAAACTTTTAGCTCAGGTTTTCTCCTAAAATCATGTTAGTGCAGGGTATGAGCATACAAAATATAATATTTGGGTTTTTTTTTTTTTTTTTTTTTTAAAAATCCTTTTTTGATTGGATTAATTTGATTGTAAATACACGAATATACTAGGATATAAAGGAAAGAAATTTCTTCACTCTCTTATCATATAAATTTGTGAGGTATTTTTGCAAGGACACTCTCAATTGGACTATTTCTCATTATCTTGTATTTTATTATTATTATTATTATTATTATTATTATTATTATAATTATTATAGTTATTCCTCATAATTTCTTTAATATTTATAGGTAACAATTTAATTTTTTTAAATTAGAAATGGTTGTAACAATTTAATCATTGTTATTAAAGTTATAGTTATTTAATGGAATTGACAACAAAGAAGTTGGTGACCACAAAGAGATGACAATGTAGTAATGAAGAAAGTGGTTAGCGATGGGTGATAGGTAAAGGAGATCAATGATCTGATGAGACGGAGACAACGAAGATATAGGTGTTTAAGATATTTTTTTTATCTAAAAATACTAAATGGGAAATACTCACTCCACTTCTTGTGTAATTAAACGAAGATTTTTTTACAGGCATAGAGAACGAAATGGGGCATACGCCCCTAAACATCTCTAATCATATTGTTGGGGTAGTTCTACGTTGAATGAAGGCACATACTCCCAAATAGTTAGGTTTTATAAATAAATATAGGGGTCTTTAATTTGTTTTATTATGTTAGACTCCCGAATGCACCCTTAACATTCACCCTCAACAATGGGTCAGCCCGATTTGACATTAAAAACTTGGATAGGGTCATCCTAATCTTCAATAGTCAAGTCAATGACCCAATTTTTTTGAATTAACTCATTGGATCAATGTTTGGAGTGAGCTTAGGTTAGACTTGAGTTGGCCCACTTGATTACCACATTGAATATTAGTTATTTAATTATTTATAAATAAATATATTCATATTTTATACCTTCTTTATGAAATATTATTAAAATTTATTAAATTTTTATTTTCATTAAATTTATTATGCATTTTTATTAGTTTTAGATGTTATAAAGGTTTATTTAGTCTCTAGTTTACTTTAAAAAAATGGTTAGTTTCTAAACAATAATTTTTTTTTATGTTAACTCATATATCTATATATATTTAGAAAATAATATTCGAATTTTATTCTATTGTGTTGGCTCGATGGATCAATCAAATTATTACTAATAGATATGTCTGAGTTTCAAAATGGTTATCCATATCTAATCTAATGAATAAATTAGTTGGGTTGGATTGGACCAATCAAAAGTTGATTTTTGACTAAGTTTAGATAGAAGCTAGGTTGGGTTTGGGCAGATCTTTGGACTTCAGGCCCTTTGATGAGATTGACAAAGACATTTTTCTACTACTTCAGTTTCGTTTAGGTATTATATTATTTTTCAATTTTGTGAAAATGTTTACAAGATATAATGTTATTCTTTTAATCTTTACTTTCTAATTTTTCAACACACACATGTATATACTATTTTAATTTTTAGGATAGTTGAAACCAGTTAAAGAAAAAAAAAACTTTAACTTTATTTTACATGTTCTCACATTTGTATATATATATATATAAATATACAAAAGTTTTCTTAATAGATTATTTTAGTAAAATTAGTTATACACTAATACTGTCAAACTTAGTCCTATTTTAAAAAAAGTTGATAAATATTTATAGTTTCAATGTTTGCTTATATATACGTAGGTAATTAATCTTATCAAGGTTTCTTAAAACTAATTTTGTAAAAAGTATTACTTAATCTACATATTACATTTAAATACGTTTAAAATTATAATTATATGAATTTAAAATTATGAGTTAGGCCTAAAGGCTCCATTGCACTAAAAATAAAAAATAATAAATGAGTTTTATTTTTAAAGCGTATTCATTTGATCTTATATTGTTTCTATTTGATTAATGCATATATTTTTATGTCATTATTTACATGATGCTACTTAAATTATACAAAATATGCAAGTTTTATATGATATTTGTCCAAGTTTTATTTGATACAAAATATGCAAGATTTTTCAAAAATTGCTATTTATCCAAGTTTTATATGATATTTGCATAACACATTTTTCTTTAAATAATAATAACAACAATAAATAATAATAATAATAAGAAGAAGAAGAAGCAACTTTAGTCTCCCCCATGAAAACGAATATATCAACTGGCAGCTACCAAATGGATTCAAACTAATTATTATTTTATGTCTGACTCGATTAATTAAATCACATTATTCTTTTTTGAACAAGTCTAAAAATAAAATAAAATAAAATAAGGGTCAAAACAACGAACACAAAAATTTAATCATATACAGATAGAATTAACAACCAAATTATAAAATATATATGGGTGAAAATATATTTACCAAAATCCAATATCAATAATAAGATTAGGAATGGTTTTCAACTTCTTTTCATTCCTAAAATACTTTGTTTTTTTATTCCTTGAAAGTGTCCATATTAGTTACCAAATTCTATCCATAAAATAATTATACAAACATAAATCAATGGATTAAGGTGTTATAAATTGGAGGAGAGAAACGAGGAAGAAGAGAGAATGAGAAAGGTTCAGAAATGAATAGGAAAAATGAAAAGAAAAGAAGAAATGGGGAGGAAGAATGAGGGAAAAAATTAGTCATCTAACGCCCGTTAACAATTGAAAATTGAAATTGTATTTGACTCAATAGTATTGACATAACTTCCATTCCTAGAAGTCGAAGATTATTCAATACCCACCCTATAATCATATTAAAAAAAAGTTGATTAAAAAAGTTGAAAAACAATTTATCTAACTCAAACTTAATTCAAGTTCAAAACTCGATACTCCAACTAACTTAATTTAAAAAAAAAAAAGAATAACAAGTTGCAATGAGAGAGAAAAAAATAAAATCACTACCAATTACCATTTACGACCAACCAAATTGTAAAATTAATTACAAAAAATTCAAACATGATTCTCAACACCAACCTCATGGGGCTTTTTAGAATGTTTTGTAGAGACAAAAATCCCACCAAACCAAGCAACAAACCTAACAATCTTAGCAATTCCAATGGCCACCGTAATGTAATACAAACACCAGCCGGAAATGTCTGCCGGACCCAATTCCGCCGACGTCAACCACTTGCTTTCCGCCACAACCACTAGCGCCTCCGCCTCATCTCTCAACCGCCACCACCACAGCCCGCCCAAACTCACCGCTGTAGCTGCCGTCTCAAACCACTTCTCTTTCCTAGACTCCCCAAATACGGTGTCATCCACCACCGGCTTCACCACCGCCCTCGTCCAGTGCACCACCGCCTCATGAAGTCCAAAGAAAAACAACAGCCTCCTCCACAGGCCGCCCTCGATGTGGCCGGCTGCCGCGTGGTTCAGGCCGCTTGATAAGCTCCCCTCGATCCCGACACCGACACATACCTGTCGTTGTTGTTAAGAATATGAATAAATGATTGTAATTTGATACATCATGCTTTCTGAAAAGTCAATTTCCTTATTCTAAATTTTCAACTTCATCAATGTTATAAATTATAATTAATATTTAATATCTCTACAAAGTTGAGAGACTCAAATTTTGAATCTCATTTAAAATCATATCATTGTAGCTAACCACAAACGTTTCTGACTAGCTAAGAAAGTTCTATTAACAATAACGTGATTAAAAAACCCGAAGAAATGCAAGTTAAGATACATGTTACATCCATTATTCAAGTTTTTAGATTTAAATTTATTGTAAGCTTAACTAATTCAAGTAGGAAACTACTGAAATATTGTCTGAGCTACATCTATCATTGTACAACCCAATCAATTATCTAATAAAAAATTATCATGTAGAAATCTTTTAAAAAAAATTATGTGTAAAAGAAAGGAGATGATGAGATTAAGTGTAGCTTACGCTGCAGTTAATCACTGCTCATTAACTAATCTCCACTCTGTAACTTTATAAGCTCAAACGAAGAAAATTATTATAATAACCTATCAACTTACACTTTTAAGTTAATTATCATTTTAACATACCTGAAGAGTGCATAGAAAAATCCATGCAGTGTAAAGACGTGGTTGGGAGACGGGACCAGGGAGTTTGGTTGGGAGAGCAGATTTTCCAGTGAGAGAGTGGAAAAGAGTGGAGACAATGACAAAAGAAACGAGAAGGAAAAGAAGAGGAGAGTTTACATAGAGAATAAGAGAGAGCAACAAAGGCGACGACAACGGTAGCAGGCCGATGAGATATAGGACAGAAGAGAGACGAGCGAGGAGGAGGAACGAAAGGGGAAGCAAGAGGCCAAGAAGGTTGATGGCAAAGAGATGAAACAAAAAGGAAGGGCTTAGAATTTCCATGGCGGCCTTTAGGACAGTTTTTTATTGTTGTTGGAATTGGAGACAAAGAACAAAGAAGGGGATAAATGAACGGAAAAAGCTTGGTTTTGTTTTATAAGAAAATCTTTTGGGTTTGAGAAGATAAAGAATTTGATTGAGTGTATAAAATATATAACATTAGATGAGACAAATATAATGAAATGTTTATAAATTTATAAGTTGTTGTTATGGAATAATCTTGCAATCATAAAGTGGATGCCACGTCCACTGTTTTTGATGATGAGTTGACTGAGACTTGGTCCGATCCACTTTATTTTTTTTGTATGCATGTATATATGAAACGTATTTAGATGTATTTGGGATGCATCTATTTTTTTTTCCAATCTATTTAAGAATTCAACTACAAGTTATCACGTGATATATACATACATATATATATATATATTATATATCCTTTATAATCGATTGGGTGCAACACAGATTACATAACATTAACACAAAGATGAGTGTGTTTGGGCCAAAAAATTGGTTATTATAGTTGGGTTATAATAATTTGTGTTTGTGACGTATATAATAGTTTGGGTTATAATAATATATGTTTGAGGTGTAAAACTATTTTAGTTTAAGAAGAAAATAGTAAACAATATAACAAAGAATGAAGAAATGATAAATGTAAAATAGTAAAAACTGCAACAACTAGTAAATACTGTAGGAAATGAGAATTTTAAAATAGTGTTAATTGTAATTAATTGGGGATTACAAAATAATATTTACTGTAGCAAAAAAATGATTATTATAGTTTTAGGATAATCCTTGTCCCAAATGCACCCTTAGTGGTTAGATTGAACTCTTGTTAAATATGTGATTGCATGTTATCATTTAGAATAAAACTAATAACATAAAACCATAATATAAAAATATAACTCAGACATATACTAATTCTCTTATGATTAAAAGCCTAATTCTCTTATGATTAAAGGTTGAAATTTTCATATCCTCATATTTAGTACATATTAAATTTCTAATATAAATACAATATTTTGTGATAATGTTGCCATGACAAACCTTAAGAAATTAGAATTTGTAGCCCTTGACATTAATGGAAATAATTATTTTGTCATGGGTGCTCGATGTCGAAATTTACCTAGATGTTATGAACTATGGGAGAAATAATTAAAGAAGGAAATACGACATCCAACCAGAACAAAGCAAAAGCTATGATTTTCCTTCGTCATCATCTCCACAAGAGATTAAAAATGGAGTATCTTCTAATAAAAGATCCTCGTATCTTGTGGAAAATTTTAAAAGAAAGATATGATCATCAAAAGACAGTTATTCTTCCTAAAATCCATTATGCGTGGATGCATTGGAGGCTACAAAATTTTAAATCAGTAAGTGATTACAATTCTGCTTTATTTAAAATCAGTTCAAAATTATTGTTATGTGGAGAAAAAATTACTGATGTTGATATGTTAGAGAAGATGTTTTCTACATTTCATATCTCGAATATGCTCCTACAGCAGCAATATCGAGAGAAAGGTTTTAAACAGTATTATAAATTAATTTCATTTCTTCTCGTGGCCGGACACAGTCATGAGTTATTGATGAAAAATCATGAATCTCGACTAACCAGAATGACACCATTCTCTGAAGTGAATGCTGTGAATTTTAATAATAATCATGGTCGAGGTCGTGGTCACGGTTAAAATTGTGAATTGTGGTAAAGGAAGAAATAATAATTATTTTTGTGGTGGTCGTGAATCATTCAAATTTCAAAAGAACCACACGAAATAATGATCACAAAGGAAAAGCTCCACAAAATACGAGTTCAAAAAGTGTTGAATATAAATGCTTCGATGCAGAATGACTGGGCTTTGGTCACGTACCTATCGTAGGTCAAAACACTTATCTATCAAGCCTCCCTGAAGGAAAAAGGAAAAAATGTGGAAACAAATTTTGCATACCAAGATAATGATATATATGACTCATTCCATATGATAAATTTGGATGTGGTGGACTTTTTTGAATCTCCTAAAGAGAAGATTGGCGCAATTGATGAAACATCAAGTTTTCTTTTGATTTTGAGAATATCTAGACTTAATGTTGTTGTTTTCTTTTATCTTTCTTCATGTATTTTTAGTAACTTTTGTATATTTTAAGTATTTTTTTTTCTTATTGTAATTATGTTCTTTTAATAAAGAAACATGGATCATTTTCATATGTTGGGTGTTTAAAAAATGAGCAAAGAAGATCTATGTCTGGCAGATAGTGCAACTACACACACAATACTTACAAATAAAAAGATATTTTTTCAAATTGACAATGTATAAAACAAAAGTAAATACAATATCAAGTTCTGCAAACTTGATTGAAGGTTTTGGAAAAGTAAATATTATTTTGCCTAGAGAAATCTTCTAAGTTTTAAAGATATACGTTGCAAGGGTTATCATATGGAGACTGATAGTAAGAATAAGGTGGAATATCTATATATTATCTCTATGTCTCAAATGAAAAACGTGTATTGGAAAATTTGTCTGCTTTATCTTATGAATATCTATATATTATCTCTACTAGCTAAAGTGAGGACTGAATCACCTACATTTTTAGAACGAATTCATGTGATATAACCCACCAAGTGAACCATTTATATATTTTACGTTATTAATAGAGGCATCCAGTAGATGGTCACACGTGTTTTTATTTTCAAGTCAAAATCTTGCATTTGCAAGATTACTTGCTCAAATAATTAAATTAAGAGCACAATTTCCTGATTATACAATTAAGACCATTCGTCTTGATAATGTTGGTGAATTTACATCCCAAACTTTTGATAATTATTGTTTGTCAATTGGAATAGGTGTTGAACATCATGTATATCATGTTCATATACAAAATGGTTTAGCAAAATTATTTATAAAACATTTGTAATTTATTGCAAGATCATTACTTATGAGAGCTAAGCTTTCTTAATCTGTATGGGGACATGTCACTACAAGAAAAACGGGAACTCCCGATGCCGTTTTAATGTGTCGGGAGTTAAGTCTCTCCCGAAGAAATAAAGGTTCGTCGGGAGTTCCCCAGAAACTCTCAACGCTGGGTGTTAACCGTCGGGAGTTCCCTTAGAACTCCCGATGGATATTCTGCCGCTCGTCGGGCGGCATCGGGAGAGGGGTCTGGTTTAAACCAGACCCCTTCTTCTTCTCCACTCCCTCAAAATTTTTCTTTCCCTCTCAAAAAAACCCTAACCCCTCCTCTACCACCCCCCTTCACACCCGCCACCTCATTTCCTTCTTCCCTTCACGCGCCCCGCCACTCCCCTGTTGCCGCCCTCTCACGCCTGCACTGCGCCTGTCCTTCCCTTCACATCGCCGTTCGCCGCCACCTCCCCCTTCATTGCTTGAAAATTCAAGGTTTGTGCACATCCATTTCATTTATTTTCTTCTATTTTGTATCTTAATTTAAGCCATTGTTTTTAATTTTAGCATGTTGGAATTTGGTAAGTTTAATTTTAGCATGTTACTAATGTGGTAATATGTTAATTTTTAGCATGTTACTAATGTTGTAATAATGGTTGCTAATGTTTAATTTCTAGCAATGTTGGTAATCTAATGTGAATTATAATTATGGATTGTGGATGTTATTTGTGAATTCAGTTTTTTTTCCTTTAATTCTTAAGGTCATGGATTACTTAATTTACTATAATATATGTTACAATTTCTCGCAATTTGGTGGATTAATATGAATGGTGGATTATCACTCCCTCAAAATTATGGTTTAAACCAGACCCCTTCTTCTTCCTACTTTTAAAAAATATTGTACTTAACACATTTAATATTTTAAAAAAGTTTAAAGAATCTACTAGACATAAAACTAAATTTTGTGTCTAATAGAAAATTGAACTTTAAATTTTGTGTCCAATAGGCTTGTAAATTTTAGAAGATGTTGAATAGATGAAAGACCTATATTAGACACAAATTGAAAGCTTGGAGACGTACTAAATAAAACATTTGAAATAAGTTGTTAAGACAATTTAAGCAGTCTAGGGACCTATGTGTTTATTTTGCCTTAAGAAATGAAAATTATGGAACTCAATGCTTAATAATACTTTGTACTTTGTCCTCTAATCCAGGTTATTGTTTTGGATTACAAGTTGGTCAAAAAATATTTATTTTTAAGGATGAATAAAGAATAGATTAAACTAAGGAATAAGTTATCAGTGGAGTATAGAGAAGAAGTATCACAGTTCTTAGATATGGCAAGGTTTCATGTAAATGATTCCAGACGAATAAGATGTTCATGCAAGAATTATATGAATTCAATTTGGGAAAAGATAGATATTGTGGAACGACATTTATTAACATATGGAATATCTCCCTCATATTGTGAATGGGTATATCATAGAGAGCCAGTAAACTTATCTAGAAGTCATACAAGTCATTCAATACAAGATGTTGAAGTAGATAGTATAGAGAGTAATGCTGTTGAAGAAAATGAGATGTTGAATCTTATAAACGATTTACAAGTTCTAATTGAAAACAAAAATGCAAATGAAGGAAGGATTGAGAATAATGAATGTCCTTTAATGGTTAAGAAAGAGATACCATGAACTTATTCGAGGATTTAATGACCGAAGCACGTAATGAATTATACCCTGGGTGTTCGCAATTTTCGTCTTTAAACATTTTAGTGAAGTTGATGCATATCAAAGTTCTGAATGGTTGGAGTAACAAATCGTTTGACATGTTGCTGGAATTGTTAAAAGCAGCATTTCCAGCTGGCACCTCTATACCTACTTCCTTTTATGAAGCCAAGTGAAAATTGCGTGATTTAGGCCTAGGTTATGAGTCTATTCATGCGTCAAATATGATTGTGTATTATATTGGAAAGAGTTTGCAGATTTGCAACAATGCCCTATTTGTGGTGAGTCTCAGTACAAAGTTAATGTTGGCAAGGGTAAAAAAATACCACATAAAGTATTGCATCATTTTCCATTGATACCAAGATTAAAACGATTGTTTGCATCAAAAGGAGACGCTTCTGACATAAAATGGCATAAAGATAAGAGAGTTGAAATGGATGATGTATTGCGACATCCAGCTGATGCAAAAGGGTGGAAACATTTTGATCGTGAATTCCCTCATTTCGCTTTAGATCCTCGAAATGTTCGTTTGGGATTAGCTTCAGATGGCTTCAATTCGTTTGGAAATATGAGCACTTCTTATAATATGTGGCTTGTGGTGATAATTCCTTATAATTTACCCCCTTGGAAATGCATGAAGGAAACAAACTTCTTCATATCTTTGCTCATACCTGGTCCAAAATCTCCTGGAAAGGAAATTGATGTTTACTTGCAACCGTTGATTAAAAAGTTGAAAGAGTTGTGGACAATTGGTGTGCGAACTTATGATTCTGTTGCTGGTGAGTTTTTTCAACTATATGCTACCTTATTATGGATGATTAATGACTTCCTTGCGCACGGTGACTTATCTGGGTGGAGTACAAAAGGTATCATGCATGTCCAATATGCAAAGAAGATAACTCGTCCTTCGGGATAAGAGGGAAAATATCATTTATGGGACATCGACGTTATCTTCCGGAGAATCATAGTTGGCGTCGAAGTAGATAACATGATGGAAAAGTTGAACGTAGACCTCCACCAGTCGTAATGAATGGAGAAGAGATATAACAACAAATAAATACGCTAAAATTTTCTGTGCTTAGCAAACATCCATCGAAGTAAGATAAAAAAAAAAAAAGCGAATTCTAAACTGGACTAAAAAAAGTATTTTTTTTCCAACTTCCATATTGGTCTAGACTATTGTTACGACATAAATTGAATGTAATGCATATTGAAAAAAACATATGCGATAATTTGGTGGGCACATTGTTAAATATTGAAGGAAAGACAAATGATACAACGAACGCTCGATTAGACTTACAAGATTTGAAGATAAGAAAGGATCTACACTTGATATAGGTCGAGAACAGATTTGTAAAACCACATGCAACATACACATTAACAAATAGTGAATGGATTTCGTTTTGTAAGTATTTGAAATCAATAAATTCCCTGATGGATTCGTATCTAACATATCACGATGTGTCAATGACAAAGATGGAAAAATATCGGGGTTGAAAACACACGACTATCATGTGTTGCTTCACAGACTACTCCCTATTGGTATTCGAGCATACCTACCGAAGAACGTATCCACTGCTATTGTTGAGTTTGTACATTCTTTCGCGACTTATGTGCAGAGACAATATGTGTAAGTGATTCAAACAGACTACAAGCAGACATCATAGTCATACTTTGTAAATTGGAGAGAATATTCCCACCTGCCTTTTTCGATGTAATGGTACACCTTGCAGTTCATCTACCATATGAAACCAAAGTGGTGGATCCAGTTAGTTATAGTTGGATGTATCCTATTGAAAGAAGTTTACGAACATTAAAATAATTTATACGGAACAAAGCACGTCCCAAGGGGTCTATAGCGAAAGCATATGCAATGAATGAATCATGGATTTTCTGCTCGCGATATCTAAGTGGGATTGAAACGAAATTCAATAGAGATAAACAAAATGATGATAACATTACCGATCACGAGATATTTGGTGAATTTGAATTATTTAGGCAGAGGGTACGACCATTAGGGGTGTCAACTTTACGGACGCTATCAACGGAGGAAAAACGTATTGCACATTGGTACATTTGCTACAATTGTACAGAAATAATAGACTATCGCAAGTACGTTTCAAAATTTTTCCTTTTCTAAATTCTAGGGTATCTCCTTTGATATAACATTTAAATAATCAATTTTGTAGGCAACATTTGAGGTTAATTCGTCGTGAATCTCAAAGCACCTCTGACTTATATATAAAACATCAATGTAAATATCCCGATTGGTCCAAATCTCAGGTATACATAGTCATTTTGTAGGCAACAGTTGAGGGATGATTCATTTTTCGTATTCATTTTTAATGTATAAGTAATTATCAGGTTCTACAACGGCACGAGAGAGAAGATATCTCCAATGATTTCTTTTCACTTGCAATGGGACCTTCGTCTGAGGTGCGCTCTTATAATGGATGCATTGTTAATGGGGTACGTTTTCACACTATAGAGCGTGATAATCGTCGAGCTACACAAAATAATGGAGTCCTAGTGGCCGGGGAGATCAGTGAGAATACAAGTGTGGATAACAATTTCTACAGTGTTGTAGACGAAGTATTAGATTTCCAATATGTGAACAAAAGACGTGTTTTCTTGTTAAAGTGTAGATGGTTTGACACATATAACAACAAAAGTAATAGAACACATGTGGATTTAGGATACAAATCGATCAATACATCACACTTTTGGTATGTCGACAAGCCTTTCATCTTTGCTATCCAAGCACAACAAGTCTTTTACATTGATGACATCAAACATGGTAGCAATTGGAAAGTTGTTCAAGTAATCCAAAATAAACAAATATGGGATGTACCGGAAGTGGATGATGTTGAAAACGCACAACTAGATTTACTAGAAATTTTTGGTGGCGTCCGAGTGGATGAAACCATTGAGGAGGTTACTTTATGCAGAGTTGACGTTGATCCTACAGTTGAGGAAAGACCAATTACTGTACATGGCGATCATGACTTCATAAACGATGATGATGAAGAACAATTATCTCCCAATAACAGTTCAAATGCTGATGAATAATTTGAATTAGATTACGATGATAAGTAATGATGTATCTATTCAATTCTCTTTTTCTCTAGCTTACACGTATTTATTGTTAATTTAATATTGTTTTCTTTTTTTTTGTGTTTGTATAGATACGATGTCAACCCCTAATAGGCAACGGGAGGCTGATGAAGAATTCCAGGAGTTATATCTTGGCAACACGGTATCTTCTGTGGTTTCAGGTTAGTATATTTTGAAATATATTCTGTTAACTGAAATACATCATAAACTGTTTTAAATTTTTTATTCTTCAGATAGTGACTTAGCATCCAATCGGAAGAAACGAGAGCATTCGCGGAACATCGAGTTGGAAAAATATGTCCAAAAACATGGGAGAATTCCAATCGTGATAAATGAGGGGGAGACGAAACCGATATCTCAACATTCAGTATGATTTAGTAATGCAATAGGCGTCACCGTGAGATCTGCATTTCCAGTACGTTGTTGTCCTTTTGATGAGGTTCCAAACGAGTTCATAGAATTGGCTAAAATTCAATTATTGGTAAGTAATTATAAGTTTATTCTTTTACACTCATGAACATCATCTATGCTAATTCTTCCTTCCCTCTTTTGTAGGCTCATTTCGAACTTGATCTGTCCAGTCAACGACTTAACCGTTTTATAGAACATCAAATGTAAAACTCGTTCAAAGAATTTAGAGCAGATTTGCACAGACATTACAGAAAATGTGGAGATCCTCAGCAAGCACGTGCCAGTTTGCCTAGTTGGCTTAAAAATAGGCCAGAAGATTGGTACTTTTTATGTGACGGCTTCGAGAGTGAAGCATTTTAGGTACAATATTTATGGCGTGTATCATTTGTTGCATTTACTAATACATCAAACTATTGACATATTTTTTTTCTTCAAATGTAAGAAATGTCTGTGACGAACAGGAAGAATAGAGAGAAATTATCATTCGACCACGTAGGTGGATCGAAGTCATTCCTGCAAATTCAGGCAGAGTTGCAGGCAAAGGAGGGTCGAGAAATAGGACGTGTTGACCTATTTAGGGAAACACACTCTAAAGGTAGCAAGTTTGTGAACGAGGCAGCTAAAAGTGCACATGTAACATTTTTTTCTTTATCGTCGTGTTTTTTTTTCACTTTTAACTTTAGTCTCTCATTTTTACCTATTTAATTATTATGTCTAGCATCAAATGTTGGAATTAAAATCCAGCACCACTGTAGAAGGTTCTCAACCACTAACAGGGGATGAAATATGTGAGACGGTTTTGGGTAGACGACCTGGATATTCAAAAGGTCTAAGTTGGGGCCCTAAGCTTAAGTCAAGAAGAAGTACCATCTCATCAAGCTCGTCATCTACTCAAGGAACAAAGGGGGGAATGGATGAATTGAGATTCAATTTCCAACAGTCTCAGTCGAGGATTAAGGAACTTGAAAACATTCAGAAAAGAATGCAAGAGGATCATGCAAGACAAATAGAAGAAATGAAAAAGATGATTGAAGACATGGTACGATCACATAGAGGAGACCCATCAAATTAGGCATGATTACTACATTATTTAGTTGTCTAATATGTTACTATCCTACAGTTATGGTACGATCACATAGAGGAGACCCATCAAGTAACTTTATGATAATTAAAGAATTGTTGGCTATCCTACAGTTATGCTAGCCAAACAACTGGATTTTGATGTGTTTTTTGTTGGCTCTCTCCTTGCCTCTTTTTTTGACTTTTTATTCAACTGTATCTCGCTCTCTCCCTGAATCTCGCTCTCTCCCTGCCTCTCGCTCTCTCCCTACCTCTCACTTTCTCCTATACTATTTTTTAAAGTTTAGACATCTGTAAGAACAATCTTGGATTGCAAAGATGCCCTCAGCAGCTTCACACCCTAATTCTGTTGTAAATATGTATCATTTAAAGCTTCAACACTCTCATACAAATTATATAAGCATCCTACCATGCCTTGATGTTTCAAAAGCCCAATCACAGTCCCTGAATCTCGCTCTCTCCCTGAATCTCGCTCTCCCTGCCTCTCGTGCTCTCCTATACTATTCTTTAAAGTTTAGACATCTGTAAGAACGGTCTTGGATTGCAAAGATGCTCTCAGTAGCTTCACACCCTGTTAACATCCAAAGTTATGACTTTCTCCACCAAACCACCAACTTCTTTGATATTAAACTTGTTTAGGAGAGTAATACTAGAAATGGTGGACATTGGTTTCACAGTCAAATCATCCATCACCATGTAAGTAACCACATCCTTCACAAACCCTCCTCCTACATTTCTTTTTGCCTATGTAGTTGCACTATTAGGTGGATTCACAAATTCACAGACTTGGTTCATAACATACGAACAACTCGGACAAAGATATTTAGGATTACTAGAAACTTTATAGTCACATCTATAAGAGCACATGTATAACTTTATTTGATCAGCTGAAGATTCAATATTAGGCAAAAGCAAGGTAGAGACAGATAGTGAAACTTTAG